>NC_061110.1:107162318-107167318 GCF_015104395.2 Macrobrachium nipponense
GTGATTGGAGTAGTTAATGAACAAAAGAGGCAATATATGATTTTCGAAAGACTGAAAAGGTGAAATTTCTATCATTCTATGGACAGTTACATCAAGAAAATTCAAATTACAATTTCTTTCTCCTCTACAGTAAATTTATAGAAGAACGACAAATTATTGAGATTATTAAGGAATTCCTGGAGGTTTTCGTGAACTGGCCAAATACAGAATATATCATCCACGTATCTAAACCAAAAAACTTTGGGGCAAAATTCTTGGTAAGAGTTTTGTCTCAAAAAATTCATGGTAAATATTGCTAAGGACAGGAGATAAGGGATTACCCATGGCCATGCCAAACTTTTGTAAAAAAAATTACCCCATTGAAACAAAATTTACTATCTTTGATACATAACCTTATGAGGACTAATGAGATTTTCTACACTTAAGGAATGTCATGACGCTCTAATTCCTCTTCCAAATATTCAAGTAAGTCATCTACAGGCACTTTTTGTAAATAAAGAGACAACATCAAAACTAACCATATTAAAATCATAATTCAAATTAACTATTCAATTTGTTTATAAAATCAACATTGTTTTTAACATTCGTGTTAGAAATATTTCCTACCAAAGGAGTAAGAATTTTTACAAGCCATTTAGATAAATTATACGAAACTGAGCCCACTGAACTAATGATTGGTCTGATAGGGTTATTGATTTTATGTGTCTTGACTAAACCATACATGTAAGGTAGGGAGGCGCATTGCGGTGTAAACTGTTAATTAAATGGTCCAAGCCCTTCAAAATGGATTTAATTTGTTATTAAAATGGGAGTTAACTGTCTGTGTAGGGTCAGACCTCAGTTTCGTATAAGTATCAGTGTCATTTAGCAATGTCATTATTTTACTTTATATAGTCACTTTTATTCATAATTACCACTGCATTAGAATTTATCTGCTTTTGTCACCTTCACTGTTTCGTCTTCTTTAATTTTCTTAAAAGCCTGGAGAAATCTCACGAGTACATTAGGGGGAGAAGGTTTACTCATAGCACCATACACAATACCTTTACAAATATTGATATCATCAGGGCATAGGTTTTGATTCAATTTTTCTAAATAACAAAAGGATTTTGAGATGTCGACACAGTCCAGGTTACCAATTATACACCAAAGCTTAACCCATATCCAAAGCCGCTGTCGTAGCACTATCCACCTGTTTGTCAGATAAATTAATCATGAAGTCCACGTTGGCATGCTTAGTCCAGTCGCTTTCAGTAATAAGATTTTTCAGCTTGACTTGGAGCGCTTCCTTTCAAGACGGTTGCAGCACTTTTCTCAATTTTCCATAGCAATAATCCAGCATCCGATTCTTCCAATCGACAGGAACCGTCTGATTAAAGCTATACCGTCTGCTTCTAAGTGTACGGAACGCATCATCTACTTCCACTTTTGTGATGTCGATGTGTTTCTGAAGTATGATGCGTTGAAACTCGTCGAAAGGTCGCTCTGCTAGGCGAAGAATTCTCACTGTGGTAAAATCGACTTGGTCATCACTTGCTCGTTCATGCACTTCCGTAGAAAGTTGAGTCGGAGTTTCAGTTTGTGAGTCGGATGTAAGAGCATTACAGAAGGATGTCACGAATATGAACAAGACTCGGAAAATTCACAAGAAAAGGCGTAGAAGTTGCGTGGTTTGCCATTATGCTTAAAAAATCACAGTAGATGCACGTGACTTCATAAATAAGCGAATTACCACGGGAAATGATAGACAGGAAAAATCCAAGCGCTTTCGTCTTTATTTTCAGACATCGGTCAAGGAGCTACTAAAGTACAATCGGAGAGGAGGCCTCAGGTACAAACAAGATCAGAATACCAGATGGTTAATTATCAAAAGGGTAAAAATTAAAAGGGATAATCCAGGATTATCGGATATCACACGGTCACAAACTTAAACAGATTCTGACCCTAACCGAAATTACAAAGTATCTTTTACAGTCCCAAAATATAAAAAATAAAAATGAATATATTAATTTTGTTGCTTATATTTATCTACAACTTTTTTCATTATGAAAGCATCAAGTTTAAATAAACTTGGGGAATTTTTTGTACAAAAGTTTGGCATGGCCATGGGTAATCCCTTATCTCCTGTCCTTAGCAATATTTACATGGAATTTTTTGAGACAAAACTCTTACCAAGAATTTTGCCCCAAAAAGTTATTTGGTTTTAGATACGTGGATGATATATTCTGTATTTGGCCAGTTCACGAAAACCTCCAGGAATTCCTTAATAATCTCAATAATTAGTCCCTTCTATAAAATTTACTGTAGAGGAAGAAAGAAATTGTAATTTGAATTTTCTTGATGTAACTGTCCATAGAAATGATAGAAATTTCACCTTTTCAGTCTTTCGAAAATCAACTAATATTGCCTCTTTTGTTCATTACTACTCCAATCACCATCAAAATGTTAAATTCTCTGTTTTTTCTGGGATGTTCCTAAGGGCTTTACGTGTCTGTAGCCCGCAGTTTATTGACGCTGAAATTAAAAACTATTTATGATATTGCATTGAAACTTAAATACCCAAGACTTTTGTAGATGTGGCATGGAAAAGAGCTAGAAAAAACATTTTATTCAACTAATGACAAACTTGAATTTAGTAGCAATAACATTCTAAAATTACCCAATTTATGATGAAAGGTTTTTAGATTCCTAGAAATTTTAAAGCTTTTTTAACATAAATTGTTGTTTTCAGTAATATTAATGTCAAGAGGTTTAGTAATCAAAAATTCTCCTAAAGATCTTCCAGGCTGCATATATGAAATTCCTTGCAAAAAGTGTGATAAAATCTATTACGGACAGACTGGCAAATCTCTTTCACAACGTCTTAAGCAACATCAATATTCTGTGAGAACTGGGCAAATATCGAATGCATTATTTGTACATATGAGAGATTTAGAACCATCCTATTAACTGGAGTCAAGCAAGAGCCTTAGTCCCATGTATGACACAGTTAAAGGAATATCATTGAATCTTGTTTTATCAAGTCAAATAATAGAATGTTCTAAATTTAAGTCTTGGTTTATTTAAACTTGATGCTTTTCATGATGAAAAAAAGTTGTAGATAAATATAAGCCAACAAAATTTATATATTCAGTTTTTTACATGTTTTGGACTGTAAAGATACTTTGTAATTTCGGTTAGGGTCAGAATCTGTTTAAGTTTGTGACCGTGTGATATCCGATAATCCTGGATTATCCCTTTTAATTTTTACCCTTTTGATAATTAACCATCTGTATCCTGATCTTGTTTGTACCTGAGGCCTTCCTCTCCGATTGTACTTTAGTAGCTCCTTGACGATGTCTGAATAAAGGACGAAAGCGCTTGATTCCTGTCTATCATTTCCCGTGGTATTCGCTATATATATATATATATATATATATATATATATATATATATATATATATATATATATATATATATATATATATATATATATATATATTTATTATATGATCAGTATTGTGTGAAAGTTGTTCATAGGTAAAAAGTGTTTATAACAAGAAGAAAATCAAAGGACACATGTTACTTCATATGTATGTTTCTCTTATTCATATTATTATTATATTATTGTCTATCACAGGGTGGTTTTTATAGTGTGGGGTTCCGGGTTGCATCACTATTCTCAATAAGTGTGCTGTCTCTAGGAGCACACTCTTCTGCATAAGTCCTGGAGCTACTTCGGCATCTAGTTTATTCCAGGTTCCTTTTCAGGGATCTTGAAATTGTGCCTAGTGTTCCTATGATTATGGGTACAATTTCCACTGGCATATCCCATGTCCTTCTTATTTCTATTTTCAGGTCTTGATACTTATCCATTTTTTCCCTTTCTTTTTCTTCAAGTCTGGTGTCCCATGGTATTGAGACATCAATGTGTGATATACTTTCTTCTTGATTTTGTCAATCAACGTCACGTCTGTCTATTGGTACGTATCACCTGAGCTTCCTCAGTAAAATAAAAACTACTTAGACTAAAAGGTCAACAATTTGGTGTTTGAATGTGGGAGGGTGTATGACCAATATACCAATTTGCAGCCCTCTAGCCTCAGTAGTTTTTTAAGATCTCAGGGCAGACAGAAAAAGTGCGGACGGGCAAAACAAAGCCAGCACAATAGTTTTTTTTCTTTCTTTTTTTCTTTCTAGAAAACTTAAATAGTTTATAGACGGAAAAATATAAGTGCTATGTCAATGGCTGCAAGAAATTTGTGTAGCTTCGTTCAGAATAATTAATTCGGTAATTTTCTGTTTGTAATATATATCCAACTAATTCAGCAATTTTCTGCTTGTATCATATATCCAACTTTCTCGTATTTGGCCAAATAAGATATTGCTGTTTGCTCTGATATGTAGGCCTGATTAGATTAGATGTCGGTGATGCATTTAAACTGTAAACAAGCAGTTTTCCACCTCAATTATTTCGAGACATATTTGCACGTACATTACATCATGGTTATATGCTGGCAAAGTGTAGATTCCTGATCCAATAAAATCTCAGTCATTCTGCTCTTCTCTATGACAGCAATTTGCACAGTTTATCAAAGGATTTCTCCGAAACTCTAGCAAGGGCAGTCATAAATATTAGGACTTTTAACTAACAGCCTCCTCAGGTTAAATGCAAACGAACGATGGAATTTAAACAATTATGTTTTTATCTAACTTCAGGTAACACAAGAAGTCATATGGCTATGCGAGTGCGATTAAGAGGTATTACAATCATTTCTTGCACAAGACGTGGAGAGATGAATGGAAAAACCCGCTACTGGATTGGCGGGAAGGCGGGAAATCTCATGATAGCTATGGTGTATTGCTTTTCCTTCAAGAATATTTAGCATATTTATGTTATTTTTTCTTGAGCACACAAATAATTGCATTAACTCATTGCTTGGGCACTTTCGGAACTATCTAGCTAAATAACCTATTTATCAAAGTTTGAAATCCCATTCTAGTTCCCGTCATCATGTGCT
>NC_061110.1:107172318-107174818 GCF_015104395.2 Macrobrachium nipponense
TAGATTAGACGGATCCTGTCTGAATCTTTGATTAGATTAGATGGATCCTGCCAAGCGTACCTTGTCCCAATCTAGCTGAAACAGAAAGAGCCATTTTATTCAAAACAGTCCTAAGGCACCGAATTACACTTTCCATATGCAAACGAATTGGATTGATGGAAACTATGAAAATGCTCCTTCTTCTAGCATGGATACATTTCAAAATATTGAAAGTTTAGTTACCTGAAAACCTTCCAAATGAATGTGTTCCAACCTTCTCTTAAAAGGTACTTTTGTAATCGTGACTATTCCCAAAACAGAGAACGAATTAAATTCGCTTCTTATTAACGAACAAAAACCTCTTAAATAACTGGAAAATCGCTCTCAAGCCCGCTATAATTATACGAGAGGTAAGACTAGAGTTTATTTGCATTAGCCAACTTCCAAAGTCAAATTAAAACGGTTAAACGGTGAATTTGTGAACAGGGAGCACAATGTTCTACATTACTTTATTGTGGAAAATGCTCGGGAGTTTTTAGACTCAAGGTTCATACGAAGTCAGATGTATGTTGCGTGAAATCGATGTATACTAGTAATTTTACCCGTGGGGAATGATCAGAGCAGGAATATGAGAGCGAAATAAGCAGAAAATTTAAGAAGGAGATTGTAGGTTCTGGCCACTAGACAGTTTTCCTGTATAGTACTAGAAATAAAGAACATTGGATGAGAGATTATGAATGGTAATATTATCCCAAGGTTACATGCTATGAACCAAAACACTAAACTCATAAAGGGAATAATCGTATGTAGATAATATCTCTCTCTCTCTCTCTCTCTCTCTCTCTCTCTCTCTCTCTCGTCTCTCTCTCTCTATATATATATATATATATATATATATATATATATATATATATATATATATAATATATATATATAAGTATATATGTAATATACACTCATGTAGTATGTATACCTATTTATATTTATATTTATATTTATATTCAATTCACAAATCACACTTTCATCTCACCCTCTCTTGTCACCAGACTCCTATTACCAAAGTTGAGAATATAGGAAGAGATTTTCTACTTCCGTATAAGCTCTATAACGTAATGATACGATGGTATAATACTAATAGCTGTCTCTAATGAAATGCAAGCTTCGTAGCCCCGTGGGATAGGGAGTCGTCGCTGGAAGCTCTCGGTAGCAGGATCGAATCTTGCCACATAAAGCAAAAAGTTCATGTGAGAAATATTTATTTCTGATGATTAGAAATTCATTTATCGATAATATTTGGTTCGGATCCCACAATAAGCTGTAGATCCCGTTGCTAAGTAGCCAATTGGTGTCTAGCCACGTAAACATATTATCATATGTTGCTACTGTAATAATGCATAGATCTTCTTTTTGACTGCTTGAAATGTTATATAAAAGAGTTTTGCAACATCCTCAGATTCCTTAGCTAGCTTAGAGTTATAGGATGTTATAAAATATGTGCTCAGATTTCACATAACATAGTTTAATAAGAGTATATAAAGTAGAATGAATATAGAGAGAGATTAAATTTTTCCATTCCAAGATAGAAATGGTTTTGGTAACTTGTCATCACCTCGAGATTAGAGGAACTCGAGATTTCTGTTGTTTTGAATACATGTCATCACATCTGATAGGGACTTTTTTCCGATCGAGTAAGTCATTGTTGAGCATAGTACGTTCATGACTGGTTTCATACATGTATGTCTTTGCCGAATAATCACGTGGAGATTTCACGATTTTTCTGTAAAGTTACTTCATATTAGAAGCTTCTAGAGAGATTGCACCATCTTTCGCATGCCCAAAACGATTTGAGCCTGTCAGTCTCTTGAAGTTGCCCAGTCTCTCTCTCTCTCTCTCTCTCTGTCTGTCCGTTTGTCTGTCTGTCTGTCTGTCTCTCTCTCTCGCACGCCACTTTTGAGTTCATATTAATGTAACTTACTGAATGGTCACTTGTAACTTTTACATTTCGGATTTCTTTGAGTTATTTGGTATTGTTTAGGGCTTTTAGTGGAATCTGAACAAACATTGTACAAGTGTGTAATGGCGCTTTTGTGAAATATTGTGAATTGTGTGGCGAAATTGTGAAACAAGCTGCAGCAGAAAGAAAATTGGTACCAAAGTAATGTTCTACAGTTTTTATTAGTTGCAACTAATAATTACAATGGTGTGAGTGAAATTATTTAAATTTTTACTCATTGCAAATTTTTATGTTGTGTGTTTGTTTCATTTGAAGTGATTTTTGTGTGTGTGTGCATTTATTAATTTTTTCTTATTGAAGTGTGTGTTTTTGTTTTATGTTCTGTGTGATTAGTGCTTTTTGCAATTTTGGTATTTTACACCTTTTTCTAAGTTTTCATTTGCATTCACAATTTAGTTAACTTAGTTGTTTTCAATAATTATTTGTTGCACATTTAATTGAATTTAACACTTGTGAATTAATCTGCATTTATTTAGAATTCTTTTCACGTTTCATTGTTGTTTAGCA
>NC_061110.1:107179818-107188134 GCF_015104395.2 Macrobrachium nipponense
TGAGGGTGGACTGATCTTGGACCGGTGTCCGTCCTAGTTTATATTTGGGGTTGACAGCAGGGGGTCTGCCCCATGCTGATCTACTATTGGCTGGTGGCGGTAGGTCTTCGTTTTCATTGGTGGCTTGAACCAGGTCTCAAGCCACTTTCCCCGCGTTGATGGTTGCGACGCTGTAAGTCCTGCAGCCGCCTAGATCCTTAGCGGCGCGGTTACGTTAATGGGCATTTCGCTACGCTGCGGGACGTCACGGCTAACTTGATTATCGTTGGCTGCAGGAGTATCTCGTTTGGGGGCATTGTCTTCTGTGGAGTTGTCGTGCTCGGTGGTGTCATTGTTGGTGGCAGGTCTTCTCATACTCGTAGGGAGGAGAAATTCTTCCTGCGTCGTATTTAGTATAGGTTTTACATGCTGGATGAGAAGCGCCTCCAGCAGGTATAACCGATGGGCATCAGGGGCCTCCTCGATGATCTTCATGTTTTGGATGATCACATCCCGGGAGATGGCCTCTTGATGTTTGGTGCGGGCGTGATTCTTGATAGCGCGGCATGAGAGTCTCTTCGACAGGCGCATGGTAGTCATACCAATGTAGGGGCTGCTGCAACCACGGACTGGGGATATATACTAGTACACCACATGCGTCTGCTTCAGGGGGTCGCGTACCAGTGGAGAGGGGTTATTTTTCATAAGAAGGTCGCGTATCCTCCGATTCTGGTAGTAAATGATCAGGTCGATATTTTTGGTGTCGTCGGTTGGTGATACATTTTCAGAAATAATTTTCTTAACTGAGTCTTCTTCTTCATGGTAATGGGAACTCATGAAGGCTTTATAATACAGCTTGATATTATCCTGAGGGTGGGGTTGCGGGCTCTCACTACCGTACCATTTCTCCAGGGCTGTTCGGATTTCTCTGCTAATTAATATATTTGAATACCCGTTATTTACGAGTACTTGGGAGGCGCGGTCGAGTTCCTGAGGAGTGTTATGCCAGGTCGAGCAGTGGGAGAGGGCTTTTGAATCTGGCAGGGCCACTCGCTGTCACCATTGAGGCAAAGTCCTAGGTTGGTTTTCTGTGTAGACAGAAGTACGGAGGCAGTCTTCCGTCTTACTCACAAGGACATCGAGGAAGGGGAGCCAATCATTGGTGCTGTATTCAACCGTGTAATTCAGCATGCTGCACTGCTGAAATGCCTGACGGAGGGCTTCTAACTCATTCTCGGCATCGACGTGAACAAAGATGTCGTCAATATATCGTCCGTATCTGCGGGGTTGCTGCATCATGGCGAAGACTCGTTCCTCCATGGTACCCATGTAAAAGTTAGTGAAGAGTACCCCCAGTGGGGAGCCCATCACTAAAGCCATCCTTTTGGCGGTACATCTGGCCACAGTGGGTGGAGAAAGGGGCCTTCTTCATGCAGATCTCCAGCAGCGTACGGAGCGAGGCTTCGGGTATGTTGAGGGGCACCATCGACTGACTCCTGTAGACACGCTCAAGGATGACGTCAGTTTCATCGACAGGCACATTCATAAACAGGGACTCTACGTCCAGTGAGGTGATAATCCCGATGCCAGGGGCGTCCTTGATGACTTCTAGGAATTCTACTGACGGCCGATCATCAGCCAGACGCCCGCCACTACGCACGCCTTGGCTAAACGTCTTAACCAAATTTTGACCCCCTACGTCCCGAGTCGGTACAGCCTGCAGTCGTCAGTAGCATTCCTAAAAGTCATCATGGATGCCCCTGGCACTGGGATTATTGCCTCGCTGGACGTATGGTCCCTGTTTATGAACGTGCCTGTCGACGAAACCATTGACATCATCCTTGAGTGTGTCTACAGGAGTCAGTCGATGGCGCCCCTCAACATACCCGAAGCCTCGCTCTGTACACTCCTGGAGATCTGCATGAAGAAGGTCCCTTTCTCCACCCACCGTGGCCAGATGTACCGCCAGAAGGATGGCGTAGCGATGGGCTCCCCACTGGGGTTACTCTTCGCTAACTTTTACATGGGCACCGTGGAGGAACGAGTCTTCGCCAGGATGCAGCAACCCCGCAGATACAGACGATATATCGACGAGAATGAGGTAGAAGCCCTCCATCAGGCATTTCAGCAGTGCAGTGTGCTGAATTACATGGTTGAATACAGCACCAACAATTGGCTCCCCTTCCTCAACGTCCTTGTGAGTAAGACGGAAGACAGCCTCCGTACTTCTGTCTACACAAAGAAAACCAACTTAGGACTTTGCCTCAATGGTGACAGCGAGTGTCCCTCCAGATTCAAAAGCACGACCATCAGGGCCTTCATCAGGAAAGCCCACTCCCACTGCTCGGCCTGGCAGGACACTCATCAGGAACTCGACCGTGCCTCCCAAGTATTCGTAAATAACGGGTATTCAAATAAATTAATAAGCGGAGAAGTCCATACAGCCCTGGAGAAATGGTACGGTAGTGAGAGCCCGGAACCCCACCCCAAGGATAATATCAAGCTGTATTATAAAGCCTTCATGAGTTCCCATTACCTGAAAATGCATCCCTGACTGACGACACCATTTACTACCAGAATTGGAGGACGCGCGACCTTATTATGAAAAATAACCCCTCTCCACTGGTACGAGACCCCCTGAAACAGACGCATGTGGTGTACTAGTGTATATGCCCAGTCCGCGGTTGCAACGGCGCCTACGTTGGTATGACTACCATGCGCCTGTTGAAGAGACTCTCATGCCACGCCTAAGATGGGGCTATCAAGAATCACGCCCGCTCAAACATCAAGAGGCCATCTCCCAGGATGTGATCATCCAAAACACGAAGATCATCGGGAAGTCCCCTGATGCCCGTCGGTTATGCCTGCTGGAGGCGCTTCTCATCCAGCAAGTAAAACCTACACTAAATACGACGCAGGAAGAATTTCTCCTCCCTACGAGTATCAGAAGACTTGCCACCAACAATGACATCACCGAGCATGACAACTCCACAGATGACAATGCCCCTGAACGAGATACTCCTGCAGCCAACTGCAGGAGTATCTCGGCTGCAGGACTTACAGCATCGCAACTATCAACGTGGGGAAAGTGGTTTGAGACCTGGTTCAAGCCCCCAATGAAAACGAAGACCTACCGCCACTAGCCAATAGTAGATCAGCATGGGGCAGACCCCCTGCTGTCAACCCCGAATATAAACGAGGACGTACACTGCTCCAAGATCAGTCCACCTTCAGTTTCCCAGCCCGAGGATATCTGGCAGCTCCAGACGAAAGGTCGCTTGCTTCAAGAACGAGAGAGAGGGAGAGAGAGAGAGAGAGAGAGAGAGAGAGAGAGAGAGAGATCGTTAATGAGGACTGATGACTATGGTATCATAGGTTATCTGTAAAATTCAAATATATACACCAATTTTGACTCTGTATTTGATCATGACCTCCATAGACGCCCTACTAGCCTGTCTCAGTACCACGGAAAAAGCCGCTATTCGGAAAATAGAGAAGAATCTCTACTAGTGTAATGCTGCTGAAGTAGCCATTACTTTTAATAAAGTATGCTTGAGAGAGGGTCTGCTTCCTAAGTACACTAATATTCGGCTACATGACCCGTCAGCAAGAAATAATGAGGACATCAGGAGCTTTAGAAAATCCCTCCTACAGCGGTAAATAGTTATCAAGACTATCGAATTGCGTGCTCTCCAGAATGAGACCAAGAGAACGTGGCAGGAGTGGGAGAGAGTGAGGAACAGTCCTGGCACCAGTGGAATGGGAGAGGAAACTATAGCAGCACGTCCTGGTGCCCTTCGAGAAGAAGGTAGTCATGGACTGGACAACCAACAACGAATTCGATAAGCCTGAACGTGACACACCCATTGAAGAAGACAACCCCGCAGAAGAGGAACTAACTTACCCTGGGAACATCGAGAGATGCCTCGCCCACCTTCAGGAGGACGACATGAAGCAATGGATGAGAGGTGCCCTGCGCAAGCTCATTTCCCTGAACCACCGATCAAGACGCCCTTCTGAAGCTGGGTCTTAATTGCCCCTTCATTTCAAGACCCCGACCTCACGACAAGAGAATCGAAATCAAGTTGCTCCTCGACTCCATCCAGCAGCTCGAAGCCCAGAACATAGTGAGAACTACCGACACCCTTCAACCCCTCCTACTTGCTGAAGCCCTTACAGTTAGGGGCTCGCACTCCACCAGGATCCTCACCAAAGGACATAAAGAAAGGGGCGAAGGAACTGAAGGAGAAAGAAACCTGACAGACAACATCAAGAGGGAGGCCAATGGGGTCATCAGTGTAGTGAATGCTACGACTAACGCTGTTCACCTCCCGCCCATACAAGGAGACTACGGCCAGGGTTATCTATATGGTAACATAAAAACTCACAAACAATGAAACCCCCTCCGGCCGATCATCAACCAGTCGCCCGCCCCTATGTACGCCTTGGCTAAACGTCTTAACCAAATTTTGACCCCCTACATCCCGAGTCAGTACAGCCTGCAGTCGTCAGTAGAATTCCTAGAAGTCATCAAGGACACCCCTGGCACCAGGATTATTGCCTCGCTGGATGTAGAGTCCCTGTTTACGAATGTGCCTGTCAACAAAACCATTGACATCATCCTTGAGCGTGTCTACAGGAGTCAGTTGACGGCGCCCCTCAACATACCCGAAGCCTCGCTCCGTACGCTGCTGGAGATCTGCTCGAAGAAGGCCCCTTTCTCCACCCACCATGGCCAGATGTACCGCCAGAAGGATGGCGTAGCGACGGGCTCCCCACGGGGGGTACTCTTCGCTAACTTTTACATGGGCACCGTGGAGGAACGAGTCTTCGCCAGGATGCAGCAACCCCGCAGATACGGACGATATATCGACGAGAATGAGGTAGAAGCCCTCCGTCAGGCATTTCAGCAGTGCAGCGTGCTGAATTACAGGGTTGAATGCAGCACCAACAATTGGCTCCCCTTCCTCGACGTCCTTGTGAGTAAGACGGAAGACAGCCTCCGTACTTCTGTCTACACAAAGAAAACCAACTGGCAGGACATTCATCAGGAACTCGACCGCGCCTCCCAAGTACTCATAAATAACAGGTATTCAAATAAATCAACAAGCGGAGAAGTCCATACAGCCCTGGAGAAATGGTGCGGTAGTGAGAGCCCGCAACCCCGCCCTCAGGATAATATCAAGCTGCATTATAAAGCCTTCATGAGTTCCCATTACCGTGAAGAAGACTCAGTTGAGAAAATTATTTCTGAAAATGTATCGCTGACCAACGACACTAAAAATATCGACCTGATCATTTACTACCAGAATTGGAGGACGTGCAACCTTATGAAAAATAACCCCTCTCCACAGGTACGAGACCCCCTGAAACAGACGCATGTGGTGTACCAGTATACATGCCCAGTCCGTGGTTGCAGCGGTGCCTATGTTGGTATAACTACTATGCGCCTGTCGAAGAGACTCTCATGCCACGCCCTAGAGGGGGCTATCAAGAATCATGCCTGCACCGAACATCAAGAGGCCATCTCCCGGGATGTGATCATCCAAAACACGAAGATCATCAGGAAGGCCCCTGATGCCCATCGGTTATGCCTGCTGGAGGCGCTTCTCACCAGCAAGTAAAACCTATACTAAATACGACGCAGGAAGAATTTCTCATGATTACGAGCATGAGAAGACCTGCCACCAACAATGACACCACCGAGCACGACAACTCCACGGAAGACAACGCCCCCGAACGAGATACTCCTGCAGCCAACGATAATCAAGTTAGCCGTGACATCCCACATCATAGCGAAACGCCCATCAACGTAACTGCGCCGCTAAGGAGGTTTAGGCGGCTGCAGGACTTACAGCATCGCAACCATCAACGCGAGGAAAGTGGCTTGAGACCTGGTTCAAGCCACCAATGAAAACGAAGACCTACCAGCACCAGCCAATAGTAGATCAGCATGGGGCAGACCCCTGCTGTCAACCCCAAATACAAACGAGGACGGACACAGCTCCAAGATCAGTCCACCCTCAGCTTCCCAGCCCGAGGATATCTGGCAGCTCCAGACGAAAGCTCGCTTGCTTCAAGAACGAGAGAGAGAGAGATATATATATCGTTAATGACTTCGATGACTATGGTATCATAGTTTATCTGTAAAATTTAAATATATACACCAATTTTGACACTGTTTTTGATCATGACCTCCATAGGCGCTCTACTAGCCTGTCTAAGTACCACGGAAAATGCCGCTATTCGGAAAATAGAGAAGAATCTCTACAAGTGTAACGCTGCTGAAGTTTCCATTACTTTTAATAAAGTAATATTATTATTATTTTTTTTTTCTGGTCTATCACAAGTCCTCCAATTAGACTGGGTGTTATTTATAGTGTTGGGTTCCGTGTTGCATCCTGCCTCCTTAGGAGTCCACCACGTTTCCTACTTTGTGCGCCGTTTCTAGGATCACACTCTTCTGCATGAGTCCTGGAGCTACTTCAGCCTCTAGTTTTTCCAGATTCCTTTTCAGGGGTCTTGGGACCGTGCCTAGTGTTTCCTATGATTATGGGTACAATTTCCACTTGCATATCCCTTATCCTTCTTATATCTGTTTTCAGGTCTTGATACTTATCCATTTTTTCCTTTTCTTTCTCTTCAATTCTGGCGTCCCATGGTATTGTGACATCAATGAGTGATAATTTCTTCTTGATTTTGGCAATCAGCGTCACGTCTGGTCTATTTGCACGTATCAAAATATCTGTTCTGATACCATAGTCCCAGAGAATCTTTGCCTGATCGTTTTCTAGCACTCCTTCAGGTTGGTGCTCGTACCACTT
This sequence comes from Macrobrachium nipponense, assembly GCF_015104395.2. Classification (NCBI taxonomy): domain Eukaryota; kingdom Metazoa; phylum Arthropoda; class Malacostraca; order Decapoda; family Palaemonidae; genus Macrobrachium; species Macrobrachium nipponense. The sequence goes on from NC_061110.1 coordinate 107,186,622, forward strand.
ATTACTGCAAGGTAGCTGGTGTTATTATTATTATTATTATTATTATTATTATTATTATTATTATTATTATTATTATTATTATTATTATTATGGTTGCTGTTGTTGTTGAGAAATTCAAAATCAAGAGCAATCTGTCATAAAAAAAACCCACAATTATATATTAGAGTACATTACTATGTAAAACAAACAGACTTTCGAACACCCTTATCAGCGTGAACAGTGTTCGGAAGTCTGTTTACATAGTAATGTACTCTAATATATAATTGTGGGTTTTTTTGAAGCACATTATTATTATTATTTTTTTTATTTATTTATTTTTTTTTTTTTTTTTTTGCTCTATCACAGTCCTCCAATTCGACTGGGTGGTATTTATAGTGTTGGGTTCCGGGTTGCATCCTGCCTCCTTTGGAGTCCATCACTTTTCTTACTATGTGCGCCGTTTCTAAGATCACACTCTTCTGCATGAGTCCTGGAGCTACTTCAGCCTCTAGTTTTTCCAGATTCCTTTTCATGGATCTTGGGATCGTGCCTAGTGCTCCTATGATTATGGGTACAATATCCACTGGCGTTATCCAACTTATCCTTTTATTTCTATCCCATATCCTTCTTATTTCTATTTTCAGATCTTGATACTTATCCATTTTTTCCCTCTCTTTCTCTTCAACTCTGGTGTCCCATGGTATTGCGACATCAATGAGTGATACTTTCTTCTTTACTTTATTATTATTATCATTATTATTATTACTATTGATTTTTTTTTTGCTCTATCACAGTCCTCCAATTCGACTGGGTGGTATTTATAGTGTGGGGTTCTGGGTTGCATCCTGCCTCCTTAGGAGTCCATCACTTTTCTTACTATGTGCGCCGTTTCTAGGATCACACTCTTCTGCATGAGTCCTGGAGCTACTTCAGCGTCTAGTTTTTCTAGATTCCTTCTAAGGGATCTTGGGATCGTGCCTAGTGCTCCTATGATTATGGGTACGATTTCCACTGGCATATCCCATATTCTTCTTATTTCTATTTTCAGATCTTGATACTTATCCATTTTTTCCCTCTCTTTCTCTTCAACTCTGGTGTCCCATGGCATTGCGACATCAATGAGTGATACTTTCTTCTTGATTTTTTCAATCAACGTCACGTCTGGTCTATTTGCATGTATCACCTAACCGTTCTGATACCATAGTCCCAGAGGATCTTTGCGTGATCGTTTTCTATCACTCCCTCAGGTTGGTGCTCGTACCACTTATTACTGCAAGGTAGCTGATGTTTCTTGCACAGGCTCCAGTGGAGGGCTTTTGCCACTGAATCATGCCTTTTTTTGTACTGGTTCTGTGCAATTGCCGGGCATATACTTGCTATGTGGTTTATGGTTTCATTTTTCGTATTGCACTTCCTACATATGGGAGAGATGTTATTTCCGTCTATCGTTCTTTGAATATATCTGGTTCTTAGGGCCTAATCTTGTGCTGCTGTTATCATTCCTTCAGTTTCCTTCTTTAGCTCTCCCCTCTGT
>NC_061110.1:107188634-107201134 GCF_015104395.2 Macrobrachium nipponense
ACAGCTGAGTCTTGGACGAAGACAGAAAACGTACGAATATGCTGACTTGCTAAGCTAAAACACGAAACTGGAATTTCTTATCCATTCTGGTCCAATTTCTAATGGCAAGAAGAGGCGGGGCTAAAATAGCCTCAAACCTTAGACCATTGGCCACCCAAAGTTCCTTTCACTCGTTTGCCTTCCCATCTCAACCATTTCTAAGAAAGTTGACTTATATTGAAAGTAGGTTCTCTCAAGTACAAGGTACAGTTAAGATAAGTTTTAAGGACAGTATAGGGGTACGACACGATCGAATAATATTTTGTTAAATGTTGTACATCTGTGATTCATTCTCCATGCATTTCTAGGGGAGGGATGTTTATGTGATGACGATGGGTGATGGCTGATCGAGGTATGCCTCCGGGAGTCAAATAGACACACCCCGTTTCAGCCTAATATAGGCTGATATATAGAAAAAAATACAGGCCGCTCTATGAGCAAGAGCCCGTAATGGCATACCGCCAGCTAAATCATAAACAGCAAGGAAAGAAGGCATTTGCACTGTATGCATTCATTACATTATAGGTGTGTGATAAGAAATAACTGATCATATTCTGCCAAGGCATGAGCCGATACTACCTAATCGTTTGTATGAGCAGAATTTGGCTGCCTAAAGGGAAGCTTGATAAAAGGACAGCAAGTCACAGACTACCATTGGTGATGTCATTTTCCCTGCAGGCACTGCTAAGCGAAGAGCTTCTACTTAGTTTGATGCTTCTAGAGTAAAAATTAGAAATACATATTTTTTCATAAACGGACACCACCCAACAATAATATAAAACTACAACGGAAAAATTCTGAGTAAGGAACGTCCGAAAAATGTATAAACAAAGATGACATAGTCTCTACAAAGGTAGTGGGAGTATAAAAAAGAAAGAAAGCCAAAGGAAAAGATGCAGAAAGAAGTTTGAAGATGGTTAAGATTGTAAATCTTTGGGAGGATTAAACATATTTTTGGATGGGTCCTACCTGCTTAAGCCCAGAGGAAATTTGACCCTGAGTTGACCATTCTCTATGGTTTTGTGTGGTCCACATTATTATTACTTTTAGAGCAGCTTAGCCTCTCTCCATGTTGATGTTGAAACTGTTCAGCCAATTAAAAGGTGATTTTATGACGTATCGAACGATGTCGCTCATTCTTTAACTTTTTCTTGGGCGAAAAGAGCTGATCACAAAAGTCAAATTTTTCAAGATATATATGTGTAAAGTTAGTCCATTAATTTTTCAAGTCTTTTTTTTTTCGAATTCATCACAAATTTCAGGTTTTATAAATTCAGTCTCACACAAGTTAGCATTATGTTTAAAAATGATGTTACTTTGAAGTTAATCAGATTTCACTACTAAGGTGAATATTCCTGTTACTTCTTCACTTTCTTTACGTTTTTCGTTCACAACTAAAGAGAAAAGACTGAAAATCAATAATGTTAGTTGTTTTAACATCTTTTTTCTTGTCATATAAGTGTTCGATAGTATGATGAAGCCTTGTTCCTTCCTGGTAGACGATAAAAAGATCATCGTCTCAACTGAATGATGAGAGGCAGCCCTAAAATAGGCAAATGAGGTAGGTTTTTAGAACAAAAGTGTCTCCTGTTAATAATTTTTTGTCATCCCATTTCCCCTTCTTCTTCTTCTCTTAACGTCCTCTGTTCCTCAAAAGGCAAATGTGGTCAGTTTATAGAAGAAAAGTGTCTCACACACACACACACACATACATATATATATATATATATATATATATATATAATATATATATATATATATATGTATGTGTGTGTGTGTGTGTGTGTGTGTGTGTATACTAATTAAAAAGTGAAAACTGTTAGAGCTCAAGTTGGAACATTTGGAACAAACTTCTTTATTATCAGCGACATTATAAACAAGGTAGTAAGAATTACATACGATACGAAAGGCATAAGAATAGGTCAGAGTAAGAGTCACAAATAGAATAAATTTGTAATAAAATCCGAAAGAAAATAGGAGTTCACTTCAAGTCAAACTGGTGATACAAATAGCTTGTAGAGCTTATATATTTTAATTCATGCCTACAGAATTATTGAGGGAAAGTATCAGTAGTCTCATCAGTTTTACTGACTGTATATATCGATGCATTTCATAGCAATTGTAGTACATTTTAGTTATTAATTGTTTTTTACATTGTAAGTTAAGAAGATATATTTATCGTTTTACTTACTGTGCATATCGATGCGTTTTACATTGCAACTTTACATTTCAGTTATTAATTGTCTTTTACAGCGCAAGTTAAGAAGATATATTTTTCGGGTTATAAGAGATATGTATACAAACTAAATAAGGAAACAATGTGTTTATTTAATCATCATTTTTTTTATTTACTTATTACAAGACAAAAAACAAAAAAAAAAAAATGTAAATCATTAGTTAAGTTTCTTTACGATACCGGTACCTTATTCATATTTCGTTCTGTTAACTGCACTAGCTACAATTGCCTACACTTTGTTGACAAACAACAAAATTTCAATAGATGGCAGTTTCGAATAATAAACATACATATCTTCACGCTAATATCACAACTTGATGAGTTATCACATATATTTTTACGAAACTAATAAGCTTACTATGAGGCTATTAATCACTAACAAATACCTTGTCAAGACCTGGGTAACTAGTACTTCAGTGGTTAGGAAAATTAATTTGCTTATTGGAAAACGAAAGACAAGTACTAAATGACAATCAGCATTTATAATTCGCAACAGTGGAATGAGAATCAGTGCTTTATCTCCAAATTGACATTCCAAGAAAATAAGAGAGCAGATAATGATCACTTCTTTCATCCCTCCCATTCTATCAAGACAAAAAGCCTAAAAACAGTTCGCTGGTTTTGAATGACTCATCGTGTAAAGACCAGGACAATAGAAACGCGTTACTTGAACTGCTTCCCTTTGTCGCTTGAACTCAATTAGCAAATTAATCTGAACTAAACAGTAAGGCATTATGTCATTCAAGTAGATTAGGTCTAGTTGCGATGGCTGAGAGTTGTCTTTTTTATTTTTACTCGATTATTGCACTACCTAGTTGATGGCGCAGTATCTTATTTTACTATACATTAATAACACGCTAACGACGATTTTAGCTACTGTATTAGATCTAAGACTACATGAAAGTGGTAGTAAAATGCAATAATCTTTATGAAGATGAAGTAACGTAACTGTGGGACAGATTAATTACAAAATGTGGTTTGTGTGCGCTGAGATTAATCGTGGGAATAAGATCGTAAGAAAAATGCGGTGATAAGTATGCCATACATTGGTATATCATATTCAAGGTGACAAATATATTTAAGATATTCAAATATTCCCAATTTAATATTTTCATAAAGCTTACGTACAACGGAAAGATAGATCCAAGTGTTACCTGGATTATCTTTTCGTTCTTCTTATGGAATCAATTATAAAAACAGCGTTGATGAGAAAATTATAAATCACTATCCAGTGACAACTGCGCCTCTCAATGTGACAGATCCCCCCAGCGAGCTTTAGTTACCTTGTTACCTATAAGAAATATGTTTGTTTTTTTTCATAGAAGAAGACGACTACTTTAGAAGTAAAATCAAACTACAAATCGATTTAAGGGGATATATTTTTAAGACAGCTTAATAACACAATATCATTACAAAGCATAGAAAACGCAAGCATCTCGGCTCTTTCATTTTCTACGGTATAAGATAGTTATTAATTTACAGTGAATCACGAATTACCGAGATAAATTTTCTGGAAGCTATAGAAGGAGGCAAAACATTAATGAAAGAAATACCGCGAAAAAGAGATGACAAAAGAAACAAAGGTATGAATACCAAATGGGAACTCTTTCCACATCTTTGTAAACTAAATGATTTCTACAGTCAGTGAGGCTCTATGAAAAGATATATATGAAAAATATACTGTCACCATACATACACTGCACACTAGAATTTAGCTTCCGTACAAACACAATTATTATATATTAGAGAATCTTCGAGGTTATAGTTAACTTTGTACAGATAATGATTACATAGCCAATGTAAATTCAAAACAAATATAGAAGAAATTTTCTAAATACAAGCACATTTAAGGTATACATCATGTCACAGAGATCCAGCATTACCGATGCACAAAATGTCCGTCACATCAGTGGATGTCTACAAACTTCACAAGTCTGGAAGGCAAGACATCCTTGTAAGGAATCCCATGTCTCCGAATGCTCGCTGCAGCCAGGCATTGCAAAGAGGTGTGACGGACAACATTCACCAGTTGAGAGACAGGCTGTCCTCGGGAAGCTCTCAAAGACGCAAAAGTTTGCCCCTGACTATTTGTTGCGTCTAAGTGAGCCCCACCCGACAAGAGGGCATCTACCGCATCTTTGGGACACACTTTATTCATAGCGAGTTCGTGGAGGGGCGTGTTACCTTCGTGGTCTGTGGCACTGGGATCACAGCCAGTCTCTAACAGAAGGTCTACGATTTCGGTTTTGGGAGTGACAGACGCCGGTATTATCGAATCTTCAACGTCCTTAAATTTTCTGGAGCAAGCCATGTGCAGCAGAGTCGAACCCGAGGAATTCCTGGGATTCAACTTCACCAGTTTGTACAATGCTTCTTTCACCGTCTCCCACTGAGATTTTGTGAGGCCAGGCTGTATACTTATAAACGGTAGTAATAAATGCAAAGCTACATTCATAAACCGGCGAGGGTTAAATTCACGTTTCATCCTTACATGATCGTCAGCTTTATTTAATGAAGAGATAAATAGTTCTATTTCTATTACGACTCTATCAAATACGCACATAAAATCATCAAAATATTCCCTCGGGTTATAATTCCCGATACGGGCGTTCTCACTGTTTGCCATGAATCCAAACAAGCCAACGAATGACTCGAAATGAAACATCCTACTCTGCTTTAGTGGATGTAGATGATTGCGTTGTGTATCGATGGCGTGAACCCACAAGTCAATGCACATCTTGAAAGCACCTTCATCTACATAATCAAACCCCATTTCCCTAATACTCCTCATTGTTTGCATGTGACCGGAACCTAAAACCCTTTCCATCACGAGAAGCGACTGCAAATGAATTTCCTCAGGGTCTAATTCTATATCTTCTAATTCCTGCAAGGTGGTGACCTCACTGAAGTCCTCTTGTGAAGTACATGACACATTATCCTCAGATTTTGGATAAATCAGGGCGCCGTTGCCATACCTGGAAATATATTCCAACATTTTAGGTTTGTAACACTGGAAAAAACACAACTGTAGTTAGCCAAGTCAACAAAGAATAGATCAGTGCAGTCAGATCCATACTATGCGATGCAAAATGAAAAGGCTCGTATGATCAATGAATCAATGATGAAATCATAAGAGCGTCTCATGAAAAACTTACCTCTGACTCATTGCTGATGTCCAGTAGTTGATTGTAGTGACCATATCTTCCGTTTCGATGAAAGGAAGCTCCAAGTAGCTCCAATGCATCGATTTTTTCTCTTATAGTTATCAAATCATCTCTGGTCACTAGATATTCTACCATGTCCTTGTAACCGCGACTGCTTGCAACCAGCAAGGGTTTTATTTCTGGTAAGGGAAGACAATGAGAACAAAACATTTATAGCTTTGCCTTGTTTCATATTTATATTACTGGAATAGAGTTAGGTACATCTTGCAAACACCGAAAACTATCAGTTCTTTGTTCGAAACAGAAAAAAAAAAAATTTGATGGAATATTAATCAACTCATCACATGCCAGCATTCGAAACCACATCGGTCAAGTTCAGAATAAGATTTCGATATCTGTAAACAGAAGAATCTAAAACAGGACTCACCAGTGCTGTCAGCATCCATCAGAGCGTTGTGGTCCAGCAACGCTTTCATGACCTCCACATGGCCTGCTTCTGAGCAGTAATGCAGTGCGCTTTTCCCGTTTTTATTTTTATTGTTCACATCAGCACCAGCATCTAAGAGGCACTTGACAATTTCCAAATAGCCGTAGAAGGAAGCTATCATCAGAGAAGTGACAGAGCTTTCATTAGTAGCATCAATATCTGGAAAAAATATACCGATGAATAAGAGCCAAAGCAAGAATTGGGATATCTGGATTTGGGATATCTATAACTGCATTGCAGTAGACAACAAAATATAGCACTTGATGTGAGCAAGCTTTAGCGAACATCAGCCCAAGCAATATATAACAAAGCAGAAACTCACCTGCTCCGTGTTGCACAAGCAGTCTGACAGTATGGAGGTGGCCTTGCTCACATGCTGCTCGCAACGGAGAGCTTTTGAAAGTAGTAACGCCATTGGGATTAGCCCCTTTGGAAAGGAGAAATTAAACTATCCGGTAGTGGCCTCTAACACTAGCACACCATAAAGCACGCACTCCAGGTACAAGAATTCCTCGGACTGCAACTGCAAAGAGAAACACTCCAATTATACGTCTGATGCCGCAAATTACCTTCTATGTAAAATGTCAAAGCACTCTCTCTGAGACCATTGTAGTTTTCAAACATTATCCCAGTGCAGTGGGTCAGAGAAAGCTAACTTTCAAAGACCATAAAAAATGACATACCTGTGCCCAGTTCTTCGATGTGTGCATTTTGGGATTCAACGAGGAATCTGACGAAGTTTTTATGTCCACGAAGAGCTGCCATGCACAATAAAGAACGTTCGTCCTCCTTGGCCTCCTCATGGCAGTGCTCAGTGCCCGATGGAGATGACTAAAAATACACCGTACAAGAATGAGATAAACAAAATTAATGCGGCTTCATCAACAGCAACTACAACAACAACAACAACAATAATAATAATAATAATAATATATCATAGGAACACTAGGCACAATCCTTAGCTCTCTGAAAAGGAACCTAGAAAAACAAATGCCGAAGTAGCTCCACGACTCATACAGAAGAGTGTGCTACCAGAAACAGCGTACAAAATGAGAAAAGTGATGGACTCGAAGAGGCAGGAGGCAAACCGGAACCCCACACTAAAAAAGAATAACACGCAGTCGAATAGGATGACTATGATAGACAAAATGAATTAATAATAATAATAATAATAATAATAATAATAATAATAATAATAATAATAATATCAGTTAAGAAATACTCATAGCAGCATGAGTCCTGAAATGGAGAAACAATTCCACAGTTATGTATATGAACAATATCTCTGTACAGATAAATCTGTACAGAGAACTGTGCATTTCTTTTTTTCAATATCAGCATTACTGTTAATAAGTTGATGTCTCGAAGATTACTCGTATAATCTTGATGACATACATTCTCTGTGTGGTCATAATATGCGCACGAAGATTCTCGTTAAAAAAGTGCATTCGGAGAGAAACTTCTCTCGGCGGGTGAAATACATCAAAATGATGGCCTATGTGCCATAATTGCGGAGTATTGTATACATTTCTTTGAACTCTTACACTGCCTTTCTATTCAAATCTTAGCTTTCAAATACATAAATCACGTTTAGAGTATTCTACCCGATACCGATAAAACAAAGTGAATGGATATGTAGAAATAATAGTCTCGCAGATGAACATGGGAATAACAGTAGAAGCTATTTCGTGTTGAATAATTACGGAAATATTTATCGCATTGGCTATTTGCTGAATTCTTGTAGACCTTCTTTGCAATTATTGAAAATCATCTAGTTAACAGTTTCGTAAATGAACCAAACAAAATCTTCTTTCATTTTTCTTCTGAAGATTAAAAAAGGAACCCATAGAATTGCTGTGTATAACGTGTTTACTTATAAGTATTTACAAGTAAATAAAATAGAAATGTAAATACTTATAATTTTGTGGGTTTCTTTTTCAAGTTTCGTAAATGTCTGAAAATCGTTGCATTCTGAGATATTTATACACGAATAGGAAAAGACAGAATATTGTTGGGAGTGTCCTCATAATATCTTATATCAAAACTGAAAAAAAAAATTATTTCAAGAAAATCTCATGAGTAAGCTTCAACGTTTGATTTGGTGAATGAAAAAATTCGTCTTAGTCTCATTGCTTTAAAATACTTATTCAATATGACTTTAGTAGGATTCAGTACAGTACTTATAGTTATGCCAAGTACAAATTACTATCAATTCGCCACTGACTCATTTATATTTGAATTATTTTCATTGTGACTTGGAGTCCAAATGTGTTCGGTGAGCCATGATCAGAAACGGAAAAGTGACAATAGAAATCAAGTTAAAAAAAAAAAAAAAAAAGCCCGGTGTGAGAATAACTATCGTAAGGTAAAGGAGAAGAAAAAGTTATATGTTTTCGTTTCGGGGGAGAAGGAAATAGAAATTTCACTGCATGTGTATGAGGTATGTGCTTGATAGCTGTCTTTCAAGTGAGCAATGGTCAAATTCATATTAATGGAGATATTACTTAAATTATTAAGATATAAATGAAAAATAAAACAATACAAGAGGAAAATTTCTACGCGAATAATTTTGAATGAGAAAACGGCAAAACGTTTTAAATTTTTAAAACCATCAACAACAAAAGTTTTTAAGCAGAAGAATATTATTATCATCTATTTCGTAAAAATCTGAGAGAAATGATTACAAGTAGAAAAAAGTGATATCAAGAATAAAAACCCAAAGACAATCATTGTAGGATCGAAAAGACGAAAAATGATTCATTCGATGACGAAGGGAATATAATATTGAAAAAGGAAAGTTGCTGTCAATGACAAAGACGAGACTTGAAGTCCTGTTACTAAATTCACAACATATCAGTAAAATACATTAGTGACCAGAAGTTGAAAACTGAAAACGAAGAATTTAGCAAAACCGGAACGGTATTTGGAAGCCTCTGTTTTCAGTGTTGAGACAATTTTCTGTTATAAAGGTGAATTTTTAATGAACAACAATTCAGTCACGACATCGTGTATGCTTTCTTAGAGATAAGCTTTTAATACATACATAAAAAAATTAGTAGAATAACCAAAGAGTTGGAAGGACCATAGTTTGAAATACTAATTCAGAAAAGACAAAACTGATACTTTGCAAGGGTAGACTATGACCAAAATCCAAGATGCTCAGATGACACGAAATTATAGAAAATAATTTCAGGGGAAAATGACTCATCAGAACAATATTTAGACAGGAAACCATATACCAAAAATATGGTACAAATTCTTAATTTCAGAAGCTGTGACTCTGAAATCTAAGACCAGGGGGATGAATCACGGCATAAAATGATCAGAAATTGGTAACAAGTACAAGTTTTTAGAGCTGAATATATCCACGGTAGAAGCAGGTGTGATAATTTGATAAGTTTTTTCAAATTCTAGAATCTGGGAAATGAGCTGGAAATATGTATAAGGGAACTAGCATGGCCAATGTACGGTAAAGACCGCAGATTGAAAGACCCTGATCCGAGAAAGATGAAAGCTGATAATTTCCCAGCACAAATAAAGACAAATGTGCGAAGAGGAAGAAAGGAAAAAATTAATTCAAAATAAATGAGACATTCTTATTTAAAACCCCTCAGCAAAAAAAAAAAAAATTAATACCGTACTGAAAAAATTAACACCGAGCAGCCAGAACACAACATTATCTTAATGTTCCTTATTTTCAAGAGACTCACAAACAAGAATATGACCAAATGAGCCTTGAACATCATTATCACCCGAACATACGAGAAAGTGACAGACATGACGTCAAACTTCAAGAATAAATCCTACAAATATTTCAAAACATAACAGATATAACACATTCGACTTTTTGTAACTCGCAATATTGCACCAAAGTCAGCCTAGGAAAAATCCAAACGTGAAACTTAATTTACAACCCGAGAAATATAAAAACAGCAACAAAATCCAAGCTAAATGAAAATCTCTCACATCAAAAGTCAAAATAAGGAATACAGACGTGCAAATAGTGAGGCAGTAACGATCTTAGTGGTTGGTCGGTGAAGGTGATTAAATGCTTATGTGTGGATTTCTGTACTTTTCACAACCATCAGAGACCTTAGTTTTTAGAAGCACCAATTAAGGAATATCTAAGTATGAGAGATCAAATACTGAATGTGGTGTAGCGAATCAGGATAATGTCATAAGTAACTGAACAGTTCATAAAAAATACATAAATACAGATAACTAAAGAAGGTTTTTATATAACGACCCAATCAGTAAGGCTAAACTACTAATATGAGTTATCATATTTACTAACAAAATTATTTGCTCAAGACATTGCAGGCTTTGATTAACATAGCTTAAATGGACATCTCTTTAACGAAGAAGTTCAACGCACATCTTGACACAGTAAAGTCTCAACATTGAAAAAGCCACTCTTAGAATTAAAAAGATCCCGGCAAAGCTTCAATAATAAACTCAACATTTAACTTTTCCAAAAAAAAAACAATGTCTGGACAAAATTTGACCCAAGATTACAGGTTCCTTGAGTAAACTTTATATTTGTTAAAATATAACTGTAGGCTCCTACTGATTACACATACCTAAATAGTGAACTTTTTTCGAAAGTATGTAAACCTGTAACAACAAAATATTCTTCCCTGAAAAACACGTGCTAAACCAAATCAAAACATGAAGAAAATGAACATAATCGTAATTTCGTATTCCTTTTTGTTTTTGTTTCACATAAAATATTCTCCCTGGCGAAAACTGAAAAGATATGTTAATGTCATTTACCTCTGTGCTGTATACGAAAGAATTCGCGTTCCCGTCCATTTCGGAGTCTTTTATCACTGGTGGAAGTTCACGACTGAGAGAGCCACGTATCACCACACTTGGAGAAAAGACGAAACTGAGATTTTTGACAATTCTGGCCTATTTATGACGGCAGGACTCGGAAGGAGGCGGGGTTGAAATATCCTTAATCCTTAGACCAGTGGCTACCCAAGATGCTATTCACGTTACGGAATTCTTTTCAGCCGCTTGCCCGCCCATCTCGACCATTTCTAGCACTGTTTGACCTGTAATAAAAGTAAATTGCTTATAGACAAAAATAAACTTGTTTCATAGATCCACCAAGCTAAATAAATGGACGTACCATGATTAGAAATTATAAAAAAAATGAACACTAGCTGAATATTGTATATAATAAATTCATTCCTGTATCCATTTCTTGGGGAATGATCCATGCAGAAGCAAGACGATGGGAGTACATGACTGAGTGCCCTAATTGGCTGAGCCAGGTATGGCTCTTGAAGACAATTGGTCAAACCATATGAATCTGTTTCTGCCCCACCTCCTTCCAGCCTGTCATAGGCTTACGATATAGAAGAAAAATAAGCATATTCAACTTATGTTTCTGTTTAAGTAATGAATGATAGCGTTTAAATATGCCTGTGTGTGTATGTGTGTGTGTTGGTGCATTTATATGACTTCAGGTATGTGTGTAAGTATTTTGTAATGTATAAATGTCTAATTTTTCAGTTTGCGTAGATAGTAAAAGAGTTTGTATAGAGTTTATCATATAATATGACATAAAAGCGCAGTCCTAGATCGTTCTGACGATCAAACACTCTTATGATATCTGCAATATACAAGTTTCCATCCCACAAGGATATGTTAATATGTATGCGTATTATTTGCCAATATTAAGAGGTTTCTCTATCCAGCTTGTGTATTTAGTCCACTGCAGGTATTAAACGTGTAAGGACAAGGAATAATGTAAGAAATATTGCGATAGATTTGTACATTTAGTTGATAGTTTAAATTCGACTGGCCGCCTACGATACTTTACCGAATGCTGAGGATCGCTATACTTTCATATCAATTATCATAAAATTCCACCGTTTGAAAATTAAATTAAGTAACGGAAGATATATTTTATACCGGTACTTAGTTGACGAATTCTCGTTCATAAGGGTAAATATTGGCTTATCAATGTACTCACCCACGTGCTTGCGTGTGTGTCCATATATGTATACTATATATGTATATAATATATTATAGAATGTTCAATCGTTTTATTGTTTTAGAATGAATTTTATGCTGAGACGGGCCCTTCCTTTTGGGTAGCCGTAGATTTAAAATGACATTGAGAAAGAACGTTTTTGGCAGCAATAAACATGTCCTTCGATGGGGCTTACTTGGGTTGGCGCTTGGTCTTGAAAATTAGACCTTGAGTTAACCCTTCTCTGTTACTGTGACTTTGTTGGTCCTGGTGGTCTCCTGATGCCAGATTCCAGAATTTTCCTTTTTTTTTTTTTTTTTTTACATTTCAATTCTAATGTCCAATTACTACAAATGTACGAAGATCACCAACAATAACATTTCATTGCAATGATCTTGATCAAATTATATTAATATGTAAATTACTCGTGGTTTTAGTATAATGAAAAATACATTTCTAATCAGATGTTAGTGCATAGCACGTTTCACTTTTGGGGGGACCTATATGATATATTTTGTGTATTTTGCAAGTTCAAGTTTCCTTTATCAAAATTTTCTTCCAAATATACAAATTAATGTAGTTGTGCCAAAT
>NC_061110.1:107206134-107248634 GCF_015104395.2 Macrobrachium nipponense
AGCAACGGCTCGCTGCTCGAGAAAAAAAGGCCTAGGGAGACAAAAAAATGAATAAATAAATAAAATAAAAAACGATTATATCAGCGAGTACAGAAAATGGGAAGAATTTTGCCATACCAGAAAGAGTGGGAAACCAAAACTCTACGGACTTACCTTGCCATTTTTTTTTTTATTACGCTCATTGAAGTTTTGCAATGTTTACATTATCATATTTCCGTTAATATTTATGCTATGACATTCTTCTTTTTGTTCAAAATGAAGCTTAAAGCATGCTCTTTACAAATATGTCTGTAAATATTATCTGTCTATCCAAACTGTACCTTAAACAACACCATAACTGCAAGAAACCGAAGTTTGTCAACATTGGAATGACGATAGTAATAATGGTATTGTCATTTTCTTCTTCAACATTATATTAACCTAGATCTTAGAAACGTAAATAATTAAGAACTAGTAGAATTATATAATGATGGGAAGAAGAAATGAAAAAAAAATTAGAAAACTTTATTGTATAAGAATGGTATTCTGTAAAATTATTGTTATGTAGCTCTCCTTATGACATGTCTTTGGTCATCATTCATAGTAGGCCTATGTGGTGCAATCACAAAACTGCATACCTAAAAAAAAATGTGTTAAAGTATACTGTACTCCTAAAAGCATGGTACGATGCAAGATTTACTTACAAAATTTTTTTCATTATACTTAATTATGCATAAAAAAGAGCATGACAAACTTTTTTTCCCCATTTAACACATCTAATTATCCAATAATGGGAACAGTAAAGATAGGCCAATAGATTTTCAAAATCCAGGAAGATATTCTGTTTGGAAGGTATTTTCACTGTTTTTTTTTTTTTTTTTTTTTTTTTTTTTTTAACATAAAAAGAACGAGGAGTAATTACGTGTGCGCACTCATTATTCTTTTCACACTGCGTTGTTTTCCATTTCTTTCGATTCCTTATGCTTTCTACCCATAGTTGATGATCACAATAATTGTTATTTTTGTCAGAAACAATGCTTAATGAAAATTATAAGGTAAACCACGGAACACGAGAACTTGACAACCAAACTAAGCGCCCTTTACATATGACGTCATACTAAATCAAAGAACCTCATTGGTGGACGTATGCAGATAACGTTTTGTTCGACAGAACATTAACCGGGCTCCTTTTCTCTCGAATAACCTCTTACCTGCAATTTTGCAGATAAATTGTTGTTCGATTCATTTTCATCCCATGCTCTTTCACTCGAATAACAACTCACAAATATTGCGCATTCATCATTCTAGTTACTCTCACTCTCCCTAGATTATATACGCGAAAAACATATATTTTTTTTTTTTTTACAATTTCTAAACACTAGTATATAGAAGAAGATTTGCTGCATTCGAAAGTATATATAACTCAAAATCCGAAAAATTTGCAGATAGACGGTTGTTCGAGTGGCGGCCTTACTATATCGCTTTTTCGGGAACAGGGAATGATGGAGTTAACGGAAAGATTTTTACGAAGAGAAAAAGCGGAATTTTCACATCCAATGAAAAGAAAACAAGTATTCTTTCCCTGTTTCTTATAGAGAAATCTGTACATCGTCAGTCTATTCAATGGCTCTTAGCCTGTAGAATCTGTACTATTGTTTTCTTAGCCTCTATCGGTAGAGCGATAAGGTAGCAGTTTAAGTGGAGACAGAGGAAAAAGAAAATTAGGTCATTGAACATGGGAACCTGAACACGAAAATGGGAACAAGAAATGTCAACCAGATTAAAGACTGACTGACTGACTCACTGTGAGTCGTCGCTTGGTTTTTTCTAACAAAATATTCTTCATGGGTGAGAAAATAGTTCGTAAGGACTTTTGTCACTGGTAGGGGTATGTTTACTCTTCTCCTGATGTGACTTACATATTCCCGCAAGAAAAACTTGAGACGGTTCTGGGAAAATTCAGTATGATCAATTTTCCACTCTTCGTCGTCAGGTTCCGCACCAATTTGCAGTAAATGTCCTCGCTGTGGAACTTCTCAGTTCCAGAGGTCCTTTATTCCTCACACCATTGGACTTTGGAACAGCTCCCTATCACACAGTTGGAACTTCAGGAGTTTAAGTAATTTGCAATACATTATATACTGTCATAAAACTATTCTCCTGACATTCGAATTAATTCTTATCGATTTATTACTTTTTTCTTCTGTATTCTCTTTACCTCATCTTACTTCTTCCTAATGAACACCATATTTTTTGGAAGTTTTGAATTTCAAGTCAAGTAACCCTATGTGCTTGCGCCATCTTCATAATAATAATAATAATAATAATAATAATAATAATAATAATAATAATAATAATAATAAAAAAAAAAAAAAAAAAAAAAAAAAAAAAAAAAAAAAAAAAAAAAAAAAAAAAAAAAAAAAAAAAAAAAAAAATAATAATATGTGGCGCCGTGGAGGAGTTGGTTAGGTCGTCAATAGACTTAAGTCAAGTTAAGCAACATTGGGGCTGGTCAGTCGTTGGATGGGTGACCGCTCTCCTCGGCGTTGATTCCTTGGGAAAGGATCTTTACCATAATTTCCTCAGTCTACTCAGCTGTAAATGAGTACCTATCCTGATGGGGTAGGGTCCAGCTATGGTTAAATAGCAAAACTCAGCAATGATGGAAAGAAATGAAGGAATAAAACCACAACGACGTAAATGGAACCTCTGGCAACAGAGGAGCCTCGTCCGGCAACCAGGTATTCAACCCAATTGTAGGGGAAGACGGTCAGGTACTTGGAGGTCGTCATCCAGCAACTGATCACCACAACGACAGCAATCAACAGCCTGAGATTGGAGCTACAGAGGCAAAAAAGGAAGAAATGGACAAGAGAAGAAAAAATAAGGAAAATATGAGATGCTACATCAGAAGCAACCCGACGGAGAGAGGATATAGAAGAAGATTGATCAACATCTGGAATGAGAGGAATAACACTCCCCAAACAGAGCAGAGGCTGGCAGACCAAGTAAGGAACATAAAGAAAAAGAACTGGCTCTCCCCAACAGAAAGAGAAGAACTGGAAAGGGAAATGTCACACGACAACGAATTACACGAAGACGAACTGAGAGACGATGCCACAGAAGACGACAGGGAGGATGAAGTATCAAACAACGACACACGAAGAAACACCGACGAAGTAACAGAGAGGACGGAATGGGTAGAAAAGATTAGACAATGGATGGAGCCAGATACAGAGAGAACAAAGATCCCTCCATGAAAGCCTACAACACCAAGAAATTAAGGGAGAAAACAAGAGAGGTCAATGAAATATTGGGCCTAATACACACCACCAGTATCACAGAAACAAATAACTTGACATATGCAGGAGCAAGATTAGTAGCAGAACTGATGGGGATTCGAACACCAACACCACCGTCACAACCAACCCAACAGAAACCAAAACAGCAACCTCCTTGGAAAAGGCGCCTGGAAAAGCAAATCATGGTGATGAGATCTGACTTGAGTAACTGAAAGAGATGGCAGAAAAAAGGCTAAGAAGCAAGAAAACAAGGGAGGAACTCAACGAGAAATACAAAGTACAAGAGAGGGGGTACTAACAAACACAATAGAAGATGTAAAACAGAGGCTTAAGTGCCAAAGCACACAAGATCCAACGGTACACGAACAGGAATAAGGGATACCAACAGAACAAACTATTCGGAACCAACCATAAAAGACTATACAGCCAACTAGAATGAGGGGAAGACAACCACCCAGAAATTCCTGAAGACCGAACCAAGTAAGAGACTATGGGAAAACATATGGAGCAATCCGGTATCACACAACAAACATGCAACATGGCTCCAGGTAAGTCAAGGAAGAAGAAACAGGGAGAATAAAACAAAGATTCAGACATCACGACAGACACAGTCAGACACCAACTAAAGAAAATGCCAAACTGGAAAGCCCCGGTCCCGATGAAGTCCATGGATCTGGCTCAAAAACTTCAAGGCCTACACCCACGAATAGCAGAAACAACTCCAGCATTGTATCTCAAATCCACCAAGCACCCAAATGGATGACCACAGAAGAACATCCTTAGTACAAAAGACAAGAGTAAGGGAAATATAGCCAGTAACTACAGGCCTATCACCTGCCTACCAATAATGTGGAAGTTACTAACAGGTATCATCAGTGAAAGGCTATACAACTACCTAGAGGAGACAAACACATCCCCCACCAACAGAAAGGATGCAGAAGGAAGTGTAGGGGCACAAAAGACCAGCTCCTGATAGACAAAATGGTAATGAAGAACAGTAGAGAAGGAAAAACCAACCTAAGCATGGCATGGATAGACTATAAGAAAGCCTTCGACATGATACCACACACATGGCTAATAGAATGCTGAAAATATATGGGGCAGAGAAAATACCATCAGCTTCCTCAAAAATACAATGTGCAACTGGAATACAATACTTACAAGCTCTGGAATAAGACTAGCAGAGGTTAATATCAGGAGAGGGATCTTCCAGGGCGACTCACTGTCCCACTACTCTTCGTAGTAGCCATGATTCCCATGACAAAAGTACTACAGAAGATGGATGCCGGGTACCAACTCAAAAAAAGAGGCAACAAAATCAACCATCAGATGTTCATGGACGACATCAAGCTGTATGGTAAGAGCATCAAGGAAATAGATACCCTAATCCAGACTGTAAGGATTGTATCTGGGGACATCAGGATGCAGTTTGGAATAGAAAAATGCGCCTTAGTCAACATACAAAAAGGCAAAGTAACGAGAACTGAAGGGATAAAGCTACCAGATGGGAGCAAACATCAAACACATAGATGAGACAGGATACAATACCTGGGAATAATGGAAGGAGGAGATATAAAAACACCAAGAGATGAAGGACACGATCAGGAGAAAGATATGCAGAGACTCAAGGCGATACTCAAGTCAAAACTCAACGCCGGAAATATGATAAAAGCCATAAACACATGGCAGTGCCAGTAATCAGATACAGCGCAGGAATAGTCGAATGGACGAAGGCAGAACTCCGCAGCATTAATCAGAAAACCAGGCAAACAAATGACAATACAAACAAACACTACACCCAAGAGCAAATACGGACAGACTATACATAACACGAAAGGAAGGAGGGAGAGGACTACTAAGTATAGAGGACTGCGTCAACATCGAAAACAGAGCACTGGGGCAATATCTGAAAACCAGTGAAGACGAGTGGCTAAAGAGTGCATGGGAAGAGGACTAATAAAAGTAGACGAAGACCCAGAAATATACAGAGACAAGAGAAAGACAGAAGAACAGAGGACTGGCACAACAAACCAATGCACGGACAATACATGAGACAGACTAAAGAACTAGCCAGCGATGACAATTGGCAATGGCTACAGAGGGGAGAGCTCAAGAAGGAAACTGAAGGAATGATAACAGCGGCACAAGATCAGGCCCTAAGAACCAGATATGTTCAAAGTACGATAGACGGAAATAACATCTCTCCCATATGTAGGAAGTGCAATACGAAAAATGAAACCATAAACCACATAGCAAGCGAATGCCCGGCACTTGCACAGAACCAGTACAAAAAGAGGCATGATTCAGTGGCAAAAGCCCTCCACTGGAGCCTGTGCAAGAAAACATCAGCTACCTTGCAGTAATAAGTGGTACGAGCACCAACCTGAAGGAGTGATAGAAAACGATCAGGCAAAGATCCTCTGGGACTATGGTATCAGTAACGGATAGGGTGATACGTGCACAGACCAGACGTGACGTTGATTGACAAAGTCAAGAAGAAAGTATCACTCATTGATGTCGCAATACCATG
The DNA here is from genome assembly GCF_015104395.2 of Macrobrachium nipponense. Lineage (NCBI taxonomy): Eukaryota > Metazoa > Arthropoda > Malacostraca > Decapoda > Palaemonidae > Macrobrachium > Macrobrachium nipponense. The sequence continues at coordinate 107,211,946 of NC_061110.1, forward strand.
GGACACCAGAGTTGAAGAGAAAGAGAGGGAAAAAATGGATAAGTATCAAGATCTGAAAATAGAATAAGAAGGATATGGGATATGCCAGTGGAAATCGTACCCATAATCATAGGAAGCACTAGGCACGATCCCAAGATCCCTGAAAAGGAATCTAGAAAACTAGAGGCTGAAGTAGCTCCAGGACTAATGCAGAAGAGTGTGATCCTAGAAACGGCACACATAGTAAGAAAAGTGATGGACTCCTAAGGAGGCAGGATGCAACCCGGAACCCCACACTATAAATACCACCCAGTCGAATTGAAGGAGTGTGATAGAGCAAAAACAAAAATAAAAAAAAAAAAAACAAAATAATAATAATAATAATAATAATAAAAAAGGCAAAGTAACGAGAACTGAAGGGATAAAGCTACCAGATGGAGCAACATCAAACACATAGATGAGACAGGATACAAATACCTGGGAATAATGGAAGGAGGAGATATAAAACACCAAGAGATGAAGGACACGATCAGGAAAGAATATATGCAGAGACTCAAGGCGATACTCAAGTCAAAACTCAACGCCGGAAATATGATAAAAGCCATAAAACACATGGGCAGTGCCAGTAATCAGATACAGCGCAGGAATAGTGGAATGGACGAAGGCAGAAACGCGCCGCTGCATAGATCAGAAAACCAGGAAACAAATGACAATACACAAAGCACTTCACCCAAGAGCAAATACGGACAGACTATACATAACACGAAAGGAAGGAGGAGAGGACTACTAAGTATAGAGGACTGCGTCAACATTGAAAACAGAGCACTGGGGCAATATCTGAAAACCAGTGAAGACGAGTGGCTAAAGAGTGCATGGGAAGAAGGACTCAATAAAAGTAGACGAAGACCCAGAAATATACAGAGACAGGAGAAAGACAGACAGAACAGAGGACTGGCACAACAAACCAATGCACGGACAATACATGAGACAGACTAAAGAACTAGCCAGCGATGACAATTGGCAATGGCTACAGAGGGGAGAGCTAAAGAAGGAACTGAAGGAATGATAACAGCGGCACAAGATCAGGCCCTAAGAACCAGATATGTTCAAAAGAACGATAGACGGAATAACATCTCTCCCATATGTAGGAAGTGCAATACGAAAAATGAAACCATAAACCACATAGCAAGTGAATGCCCGGCACTTGCACAGAACCAGTACAAAAAAGAGGCATGATTCAGTGGCAAAAGCCCGCCACTGGAGCCTGTGCAAGAAACATCAGCTACCTTTGCAGTAATAAGTGGTACGAGCACCAACCTGAGGGAGTGATAGAAAACGATCAGGCAAAGATCCTCTGGGACTATGGTATCAGAACGGATAGGGTGATACGTGCAAATAGACCAGACGTGACGTTGATTGACAAAGTCAAGAAGAAAGTATCACTAATTGATGTCGCAATACCATGGGACACCAGAGTTGAAGAGAAAGAGAGGGAAAAAATGGATAAGTATCAAGATCTGAAAATAGAAATAAGAAGGATATGGGATATGCCAGTGGAAATCGTACCCATAATCATAGGAGCACTAGGCACAATCCCAAGATCCCCTGAAAAGGAATCTAGAAAAACTAGAGGCTGAAGTAGCTCCAGGTCTCATGCAGAAGAGTGTGATCCTAAAACGGCACACATAGTAAGAAAAGTGATGGACTCCTAAGGAGGCAGGATGCAACCCGAACCCCCACACTATAAATACCACCCAGTCGAATTGGAGGACTGTGATAGAGCAAAAAAAAATAATAATAATAATAATAATAATAATAATAATAATAATAATAATAATAATAATAATAATAATAATAATAATAATAATAATAATAATAATAATAATAATAATAATAAAGAAGGATCAGGCGACAACATTTAGGAAAAGGGATTTTGGTTGCAGTGAAGAGGGAGGGGGGGGGGGAGTGAGGGGTTAGGGACCGGGTAGGCGTCAGCTGGGGACTTGTTGTCTCTTATGAACAACCTTCGCTGCTTCCATGGATTGTTCGGTGGTCTTCTGCCGCGCTTCTTGCTAAAATGCCAATTACTGGGGTGCAGGTGCGGGTTCTGGCCACGGAATTGGTGTGTTATTTGTTTTTGCTTGTAATTTCGTAATGCAACCATAAGGTAGCCTACGTACAACACACACATTATATATATATATATATATATATATATATATATATATATATATATATATATATATATATATATATATATATATATATATATAATGGTCACCTGATTTTTCTATTTCCTGTTTGGTGATTGACAGCATATTCTATAATCCTCATTCCATTCGTTATGTCCAGTGCCTAGTATTTTTACGAAAGATTCCTAATTATCGCAGCATATCTTGTCGACCATTTTTCATTGCAGTCATTATTCGTAAGAAATAATGACTTGCACGGAGGTAAGGATGCAAAAGAGAAAGACAGACAAACCGAACACAGCAGCAGCAGAGTATAAAAGCAAGGTTAAATTTATCAGCAGAATCTTACTTAACGGGCATTTAAATACTGATCAAATGCTCCAATTTTTTCTTTCATAAAACATCACACAAAACTCATGAAAAGGCAGTTAAGTTTCATCGATAATTAAGTGGATTAGGAAGGTATACTGCGAAATAAATAATTGATCTAGAAATTTACAAAGCTATACTACATGTTGAGAAGTTTAAATCTTCATGCCTGTGCAATCTGGGTTGCCCCTCTCACACACTAATGAGTTTAGAAGTTTTGCACCATAACTTAATTCGTATTGAAATTAATTCGTATTAAATATTAAGTATTCCCTAAAACTTACTGTCAAGAAAAATGGTTAAAGATCTATACATTTCTCACGAGAAATGTTTTTATGTGGAGAGGCAAAATGGTAGCCCGAGGGAAGGGAACACTGCATTACAAATGAGACAGGCAAGAGTGCAGTTTAAACTTGCTCTTAAGCACTGCAGGTTAAATGAAAAACAACTAAGAGCCGATGCAATGTCTAGAAACTTAGAATCTGGTGATTGCCCTCGTCTTTGGAAAGATATCCAGTCCTTAATCCCCAAACTAAAAGCTATCACAGAGTAGGGGAAGCAGTCGGAGACGAAGCTATCGCAAGTATGTGGGGCGATCACTTCAACAATATCCTGAATTGCATAAATGATCAAGATTCCCGAGGGATGTAGATAACTTCCTTACTGACAACATTCAATTTACTTTTGCAAAACCGTATTACGCCAGGTAACATTAGCGATGCCATAAACAGCCTGTCTAATAATAAATCGGCCGGCTGTGATGGTCTTCCCGTAGAGGCTTTCAAATTCTGCCATCCGATAATTTACATTTTGTTAGCTGTCCTATTCAATGCTTGCATAATTCACCGGTTTCTTCCAGACTCCCTACTCTTAGTTCACTTGATACCATTAATCAAAACCAAGCAAAAGGACGCAGCTGACCCTGGCAACTACCGCCGATTGCATCACAACGATCGCATCGAAGATACTTGCCTCGGTTCTTCTAGTGAGACTTCTCCCCTTTCTACACACCACTGACAACCAGTTTCGGGTTTAAAAGCAAACCACTCAACCGACACCTGCATCTACATACTGAAAGAATTGCTGAACTACTACCTATCATCAGTCTCTCCTGTTTTCCTTTGTTTTTGATGTGAGAAAAAGCATTTGACAGAGTAAAAACTACCTGAAGCTGCATAAAAGGGGCACACCCCTATATCTAATTGGCATTTTACATTGCTGGTTCTCCACACAGCAATTCTGAGTCAAATGGGGTAACGTATTATCGTACACCTTCGACTCCCTAAACGGGCTTCGGCAAGGGGGCATTCTCTTTTCCTATCTGTTTTAATACGTAGACAGATGCCTTGAATGTCAAACTGAACTCACTCCCAATCGGATGCACTGTCAGTGAAAACAACTATAAACAACCTCTGTTATGCCGACGATATGGTCCTGATTCCCCATCAGTGCAAGGTCTCCAATATGCAGAGGAATTTGATATAATCTACAACGAAACCAAGACCCAGTGCATGTCGCTCCCGAGTTCGCTTAAGCATATTGCAGAACCACAAATTTTCCTCGGAAACCATCGGCTGGAATTTGTGCACGAATTTCCGTATTTGGGTCACATTATCACCGACAACTTAAAAGATACGGCAGACATTGAACAGAGGCGTCGTAAACCATGTGCAAACTTGCAACATGATTGCAAGGAGGTTTGCCTTCTGTCACGAGACGTGAAACTGCTGCTCTACTCCGCTCGTACTGCTGCAGTATCTATGGGTGTTCCCTCTGGACGAACTATACCCCAGAGACCATGAGACGCATCACTGTTGTGCACAATGACATTCTGAGACGCCTCACAAACACTCCCCGCTACCACTCCGCCACACAGATGTTCATAGAAACCCACCCGGACAATTTAAAAATCATTGTTAGGCGAACAATGTCCAGCCTGGTAACCCGAGTGAGAAACAGCAGCAACTCGCTCATACAAAGCATCCTAAGGAGTTAAGCAAGAAGATCTAAATTGTGCGGGAAAGATGGGAAAATGAGCCCTTTGTCCCCTAAAGGACTTATTCTCTGTATGGCAAGATGTCATCTGCGATTTTGTCATTATTATATATTGCTGATATTTTAATTTTTCATTATTACTGTGATTACTATTAAGTTAAAGTTTTTTTTCATTCAATTTTCGTATTTAGCCCTCTGGCCAACTACTGTAAACACCTAAGGTCTCTAGTTGAAATTTAAGTTATATAATCTGTGCACTAACGGGTTATAACTCTCAATGCATTTTTTTTCTCACCAATATTATTACTGTTATTACCAGTTTTATGTTAACTATATTTCATGCTACCTCAGCTATTTTGTGGATAAGTGCCGATTATTCATTTTTTTATCATGTTGTCTCTTGTATCTAGATTGTGTATATTACTGTCTGTATTTTGTATATTCTATGTATATGGCCATGAGCTGAAATAAAGGATATTATTATTGTTAGTGTTTCTGCATATAACGTAAGATATGCAGCTAAATAAAAGATTTAATTTTGTATATGTATATTCGTTATACAATCTGTGCGCAATGTATCACGTGGGTACGTCACGTGACATGCCATGACGTCATCACAAGGAATGTAGGCCGTGAATGATTGGACCTGTGGGAGTCTTCTAGGAACAGCGAGTTAGTAACATTGAGTTGGATAGATTTTTCTTGCGTTTAACACTGGTAGCAGAGCGTGGTTGGAGAGATCATAATGGCGTCAAGCAAGTGGCCACCTAAGTTCAGTGATGAAAGCGCATATGAAAGCTGGAAGAAGGACATAGACATATGGTGTGAACTGACCGAACTGCCGAAGAGCAAACAAGCACTAGCTATACACCTGTCCTTGGAAGGGCGCGCCAGAGTGGCAACCTCGGAACTGGAGACAAGCGATCTAAAAAATGAAAATGGTGTGAAAACTATCATAGAAAAACTTGACAGTTTGTTCTTGCTGAAAAAAAGGGCATCGGCAGTTTACGGCCTTTCAAGAGTTTGTATAATCTCAGAAGATCAGAGAATACGGAAATAAGGAAGTTCATTTCTGAGTTTGAGCACACATCTTTAAGTTCAAGAAACAAGAAATGGAACTACCTGATCCCGTAATGGCGTTTATGCTTCTTGCATCATGTGGTTTAAGTGATAGTGAGCAGCAACTAGTAATGTCAGCAATCGCAGAGGTATCGTATGATAATATGAAATCTACGTTAAACAGAGTGTTTTCTGGCAACATCGGAGAAAAAGATAGTAAGGGTGTGCAGGATTAACAAAACCAGTCACTGAGATAAAGAGTGAGCGGTCTTCATGACTAAGGACGAGGGTGGCAGTGCAGAAACACCAGAGAGTGTTCTGTATGTTAGGGGGTACCAGCGTGGAAGAGCCAGACAACGTGGCGAGGGTGGTGCAGTGAGAGGCCGTGGAGGATGGTCACATTCAGCAAGAGGACAATCACGGAGGAAACAAAACCCAATTGGTCCAGATGGCAAGGTGTCAAGGTGTGTAATATGTGATTCCCGATTCCATTTGGGCTCGTTACTGTCCAGATGCGTACGAAAATTCCGGAGGTTCGGAAGGCAACAAAAAAGGTGAAAAATCTTCGGAAGCAAACAGTGAAAGTGTTCACTTGTCCCTGTTTGTTGGGTACACAGGAAATGGCGATAAGGAAGGAAAAACTTAATAAGCTTGTAGATGAGGCCAAGGGATGTGCGTTATTGGACTCAGGTTGCTCAACTACGGTGTGTGGAGTTGACTGGTTGAGTAATTTTTGTTTGTGGTTTAAGCGATTATGAACGTAAAAAGATTGTGGAAAATGAATCATCATCCACATTCACGTTTGCAAGTGGTAATACAGTGTCTTCCATCAAACGTGTTTGTCTTCCTTGCTCTATTGGCGGAATCAGCGCTACCGTAACTACAGACGTGGTGAGTTGTAACATACCACTATTGTTGAGTAAACGCTCAATGAAGAGGCTAAAATGATCATAAACTTTGGAACAGATCAGGCAAATGTGTGTGGGAAATTGATTGATTTGAAGACATCGTCATCGGGTCATTATTTAATGCCGGTGTCAGCTTGACTAGGAGAGTGTTGCCAAACCATAGCGCTGGCAACACTGTGGGGAAGCGATGTGAGAAGGACTGCTTTGAAACTACACAAACAGTTTGGCATCCTACAGCTTCAAGGTTAATTAAACTTGTGAAAGATGCTGGCATTAATAATTTGGAAATTAAAAAAGCCATTGAAAAAGTAAACATAGAGTGTGAAGTGTGTCACAAGCTAAAGAAGGCCAGACCACGTCCTGTTGTGGCAGCTATCCCCATGGCGAGTAAGTTTAATGAAGCTATTGTTGCAATGGATTTAAAGATTTGGGGAAAGAAACTATTTGTTGGTGGGATCATAGACATGGCAAACCAGGTACTCCCGTGCTGCCACAGTCATTAGTGACAAGCGTGGAACAACCATTGTGAGTGAGTTATTATAAAAAAGTGGATAGTAGGTGCACCGCAAAAAATTCTAACAGACAATGGCTGTGAATTCAATAATGATGATATGAGGGTGCTAGGAGAAACCATTTAACATCAAGGTGATGACAACCTCTGCAGAGAGTCCATGGAGCAATGGAGTGTGCAAGCGACAGAATGCTGTGATTGGCGAACACTGTCAGGAAAATTATGGATGACAGTAAATGTAGCTTGGAAGTGCTTTGGCAATGGGCAACTATCTGCAAGAAATGCGTTATCCAATCACTCAGGGTTCGCACCCAACCAGCTTGTTTTCGGTCATAATCCTGGATTACCCAGTGTGTACACGAATAACCCACCAGCTTTAGAATTTAGTACATCAGAACTTGTGAGAGACAATTTAAATGCATACACTTGGCTAGACAGGAGTTCATCAAATCAGAATCAAGTGAACGTTTGAGGAGAGTCTTTGCGACACAACATACGTGCAAGTGATGTCAATGAACTCGAAAATGGTGATGAAGTATTTTATCAAAAGAAATGACAGCCCTGAATGGCATGGCCCGGGTATCGTTATTGGCAAGGATGGGGAAGCAATTTTTGTGCGACACGGTGGTGTTTACGTAAGAGTACACGAGTGTAGGTTAGCGCATCCTCCCGCTAACAGCCCAATAGTGAAAGATATGTGTAGCGTTGCTCCAGAGACAGTGCAAGAGGAAAGAAAACAAGCGTCGCTTTGTTAAAAACCATGAGTTGTGTGAGGAAGACTCTGAGGATGAAGAGTCTGTGAATAAGTCCGCAGAAGTGGAGATCGAAGAGGTAGATGCATCTGAATATGCAGAGAGTGAAAATATAGAAATAGCGACAGAAGCAGCATCAAAGGATACATCAAGGCTTTCAGTTGGTGAAAGGGTAAGAGGTATACACGTTGAAAGTGGGGGTGAATTCAGGTTCGGGTAAAAATTGTCAGTCGAGCCGGTAAAGCTACTGGAAAATACAAGAACTGTTATAATTTAAAGTGGGACTATGATGGAAGTATCTCTTGGGCGGATTTGAGTAAAGATTTTAGTGATTTAGAGATTGTTGATGACAACACTGAGATGATGGTTCTATTTAATTCGGATCAAGTCTTAAGTGCCAAGGAAGCAGAAATTCAGAACTGGAAGGATAATGATGTCTATGAAGAGGTGAATAATGATGGACAAGATGCACTATCAGTTCGATGGGTTATTACTGAAAAATTAAAAGGGGAAAACCAGTGGTGAAAGCTCGTTTAGTTGCGAGAGGTTTGAAGAAGACAGAACAGATTTGAAAAAAAGATCTCCTACGTGCTCCAAGGAGGCGGTGCGTTTGGCTTTGTCACTGGCCGCTACACGTCACTGGGACTGCCACACAATGGATATAAAGCAGCATACCTGCAGGGGGACAAGATTGAAAGAATTGTACACCTGCGTCCTCCACCAGAGTTTTGATGAAGGTAAGCTGTGGAGGTTAAAGAAGACTGTTTACGGCTTGTGTGATGCCACTCACAGTGGTATTTGAGTGTTAAAAAATCTGCTGCTAAATCTGGGAGCTAAAGTGTGTACACTTGATCCGGCGCTGTTTTGGTTACGTGACGGCAAAGCTGAAGGAGTGGTGTGCATTCATGTCGATTTTTGTGGGCAGGAACACCAGAGTTTAAGCGACAAGTGATTGATCAGTTGAGAGAGAACATTCACCATAGGGAGCTCAGAGACTAAGGCCTTCAAGTACGTTGGAATAAATGTTGTATCAAACAAGAATGGCAGCATAGCTCTTGACCAGTTTCAGTATGCAATGACCTTGAAACCAATACCTGTGAGTAGACAACGGGCTGCGGTGAAAGTCTGCAGAGCTGTCTGACTCGGAGAAATCAGAGTATTAGAGCTATGATTGGACAGTTAAGCTGGATGCTACTCACACCAGAACCTGACATTTCATTTGACGTGTGTGAGTTAAGTGGGTTACGTTGCAATGCAACAGTGTCAGATTTAATGCGACTCAACAAAGTCATAGAGAGAGTAAAGACTGATAATGTTAAATTTGTGATATGCCAAGGATAAGGAATCTTGAAGAGTGTCACCTCGAGTGTTTTTCCGATGCCTCGTTGCCAACTTAAAAGGAAATGGATCACAAGGAGGATTCGTGGATTTCTTACGGGATAATGATATGGAGAGATGTCCACCTATTCTGGCAAACAAGAAAAATTAGAAGAGTGGTCAAGTCCACCCTATCAGCTGAAACAATGGCGCTTTTGGAATGTGCAGAGACTGCAGTATACCTGGCTAGAATTCCGTGCGAATTTTCTGGATGTAGGAGCATGAAAATAAATGTTTCGTTGACAATAAAAGCCTCATTGACGCTCTTCAATTCCTACAAGAATGTGGAAGATAAGAGATTGAGAATTGACATAGCTGTTTTGCGAGACATGCTAGAACGTGGTGAAATTACGGAAGTGGGTCTGGGTAGATACATCACAGCAACTTGCTGATTGTCTGACAAAGAGAGGGGCGTCGACCGAGCAGCTACGTGCTGCGGTCAGCAGAGAATGAATGGAGACGACAGCAGTTAAAACTCTCCTTCCAAGACAAAGAAGAAGGGGGGGGAGAGTTAGTGTTTCTGCATATAACGTAGATATGCAGCTAAATAAAAGATTTAATTTTGTATATGTATATTCGTTATACAATCTGTGCGCATGTATCACGTGGTACGTCACGTGACATGCCATGACGTCATCACAAGGAATGTAGGCCGTGAATGATTGGACCTGCGGGAGTCTTCTAGGAACAGCGAGTTAGTAACATTGAGTTGGATAGATTTTTGCGTTTAACAATTATTATTATTATTATAGGTGGTGCGAAATCATTCCTTGTAATATGGTTATCCAATTCAAGTATTTGACCAGAGATAAAAATAATTTAAATATTTTATACAAAGACACTTGGTAATTTAAGTGGCAAACTACCTTGTAAAATCCTAAAATCTAAAGAAATCAATTAAGGAACTATTATTTTAACAATTGGAGACGATGGCTGCTCTGAGTTAAAAACAAATGCATGATATATGTTTTTTGGAACAATATATTTTTAAGACATTTAAGGAAAATACAAGTATTACAATGTACATACAACCATGAGATCTTGTTACACTATGCCAATAAGATGAAAAGGAGTTTTTTCTGAAAACATTTACAAGTGCTACTTACAGCTGGTCTACATATTTACAGAACAAATGTACAAGAATATCTTACATGAATAAACTTTATATATATATATATATATTATATATATATATATATATATATATATATATATATATATATATATACTATATATATATATATATATATATATATATATATATATATATATATAAATAGTAACCACTAAAAATGATACTTGATTAGTGCATGTCAACAAATTTCTCAAGTCGGGGATGTAAGATACCCTTATAAGGAATCCCATGTTCCCGAATGCAAGTGGCAGCTAAGCATTGCAGAGAGGTGTGACTCAGCACCTTTGCCTTAGAAAGAACGGGTTCCGGGAACCACCCCTCAGTGACCAGAACGTCTGCCTTCGGCTATTCATGGCGTCTAAGTGAGCACCGGCTCGCAAAAGTGACTCGACCTGCCCTTGGAGCAATCCTCATTTTTGGCAAGCGTGTGGAGGGGCGTGTTGCCCTCCTTGTCGGTGGCGCAAGATCTGCACCGGTGTCCAGCAGGAGGGTCGATGACTGTCTTTTCTAGGAGTGCTAGACACCGGCACTGAAAAACCCGTCCATGAGCTTAAAGCTTCTACAGCAGGCGATGTGAAAGGCTCCAACCCGCTGCATCCCTTGGATCCTTCTTCAGTAGTTGATACAACGCACTCCTGAAAGTGTGTATCTGAGAGGACGAGAGCTGTGGCTGTAACATTGTTAACGATACTAATAAATGCATGATGATTGCAACACACTCGTTAAGGTGTGATTCATTTAGCTTCTTCACGGAAATGTCGCTTTGATCTAATTCGGAAACAACCAGATTCAATTCCCTCGCGCCTTTTTCAAACACACACATGATATCCACGAAAAAATCCTTAGGTTGACAATTCCAGTTACTTACATGCTCTGCGTCCGTCAGGGATGAAAACAGCCCCAAGAATGACTTGAAGTGGTAGAGCCTAGCGTGGTTGAGTGGTTTTAGTCGGAAATATTGCACTTCGATAGCGTGGACCCACAGGTTGATGCATTGTTTGAAAGCACCGTCATTTGCGTAGTCGAGACCTGCGTCCCGGATATATAGCATTGTGGTAAAATGATCGGGTCCTAAAACCCTCTCCTTCACGAGGAGAGGATGACGTTGGACTGACTCGAAGTCAGTGTCTAGGGCTATAGTTGCTCTAAGGTGGTGACTTCTCTGAACTCCTCGTGTGCAGGACCTTCAAATTCAGTTCGGATTTTGGATAAGTCAGGACACCATCTACGTACCTGGAAACATATTGTTAAACGATTGTATTCAGTGCATAAGAAAGCATATACTGAAGCAGTTAAATAACACTATAATGTTAAATTGTAAATCCATGCATTCAATCATACTACTTTCCACAAATGAAATTCTAACTTTATCTATCAGACCTTGAGAAAAGTATGAGAATGATCACGAAAGAACTTACCTGTGGCTCATAGCTGATTTCCAGTACTGAATAACACCGACAATATCTTCCATATCGTCGAAAGCGAAGCTCCAAGTAACTCAAATGCATCGGCTTTCTCTTTAACAGATATCAGGTCTGTCTGCTTACTAGATATTCTACCATTTCCACGTGGCAACGAAAGCTCGCCAGAATCAAAGGAGTATTTCCTGATAAAAAGAAGACGAGGAATGATTCAGTTTTGATAGTTCTTAGTATGATAAATCTACAGGTGACTTTAGTCTAAATCTAACTTAATGTTATGTGATTTCATTTAAAAGAAATTCTTCCATCTCAGGCACCGTTTTAGAATGTACAAACAAAGCAATATCTTTTCATACCTAGAAACGAAAAAATAGTTGGTATATTATCAGTCAAATCAGCACAGAACATTACAGCATTCGAAACCTCATCGTTCAGTTCTGTAAATGAATAATGCAAGATTTAAGCCGTTTAGACCAAACAATCTAATTAAGGTTAGGAGATTTAAACCAAACAATTCGAAGCAAGATTTTGCAGATTTAAATCAAACAATCCTATGCAAGATTTAGATGTTTAAACACCAAACTATTCTAAGCAATATTTATGAGATTTACACCAAACATTTCTAAGCAAGATTTAGGTAAACCAAACAATGCTAAGCAAGATTTATGACATTTAACCAAACAAAGCTAAGCTAGGCAAGATTTAGGATATTAAACAAATCTTCTAAAAAGTTAGATGCACCAAACAATTCTGTGCAAGATTTGGACTTTAAACCATACAACAAGCAAGATTTAGGACATTTAAAATCAAACCATAGCATTAGGACATTTACCAAAACAATTGCAACAAAGATTTAGGTATTTAAAACAGTTCTAAGCATTTAGGACATATAAAACCAACACTTCAAAACAAGAATTTAGGACATTAAAACAGACAGTTCTAAGCAAGATCTAGGGCATTCAAAACAAACACTTCTAAACAAGATTTAGGACATTTAAATCAAAGAATTCGAAACAAGACTCACCAGAAATGTCGGCATCCATTTGACCGCTGTGATCCAGCAATACTTTCATTATTTCAATATGTCCCATTTCCGCACTCACATGCAAGCGCTTTGCCGTCTATACTCTTACCGTTCACGTCAACGCCAATTTCTAAAAGGTATTTCACATTTCCAGACGGCAGTTGTGAGCAGCGAGCATCAGACAAAGTGAACGAGTAGGATCAGTAGTCTCGGTGCTGAGGACACAAATGAATCAAATAAATAAATGATCAAATAATTAAACAATCAAATAATATATAAAAAACATATGTAAATAAAAAAAATATATTAGTTAAATAATAAATAAGTAAATACTTAAGTAAGTAAATAAACAAATAATTAATAAATACAAAAGTAAAAGAAAATAAACAATTACTTAAATAAATACATAAATACAAAAGTAAGTAAATACTATATAAGCAAATAAATAAATAAATATGTAAATAAATAGCTGAACACGTAAAATAAATAAGTAAATCAATAAGCAAACATATAAATAAGTATATAAAGAATTAAGCTATAAATAAATAAATGAGTTTCTTCAGCTTCAGCAAGATTTGCGAACTCCGGCTAAGTGGGAGAAAACATAAATGCTGCACTTGAAACTCACAGGCTCCGTGTGCCACAAGAAGTTTGGCAATATCGAGGTGGCCATGGATACACGCTGCTCGCAGAGGAGTGCTTTTGAATCTGGTAATGCCATTCACATTGGCTCCTTTGGAAAGAGGTAGTCAATGACCGTGTACTGCCCCCGACGTAGCGCACCACAGAGGCCGAACTCCGTGCAAGAATCTTCCGTTAATCGTTACTGCAAAGCAAAGCAATTTAGGAATTACATATAGGAATTACACACACACACATCTATACATACATATATATATATATAAATATATATTATTATATATATATATATATATATATATATAATATATATATATATATATATATATATATATTATATATATATATATATATATATATATATATATATATATACATACACATATATATATATACATGTGTATATATATATATATATATATATATATATAAAATATATATATATATATATATATATATATATATATATATATATATATATATATATACACACACACTAATATGACCTTGTAAACATAAGCACTCCCTTATTGGAACAAGAATAATGAAGCACTCCTAACAGTGCTGAAATACTATTATGTTTTCAACCTCAGTGATTTGAAACGATACAGTGTCATAATTATGACAAACGTCTATACAATGAATGCTTGGAGTAACAAAGATAGTGTCATAATTGTCATAGTCGTCTATACAACGAATACTTGAGTAACAAATTATGTTTGAAATTTATAGTTAAACATATCTGACATGCATATTTATTGAATACGTAAACAAATACTGAATTCAATCAAAACAATATTAACTTGTAGTCGTTCTGTAGATTCTATGAAACTTATCGTTCTGTTTCTTTCTTTCCACATGAATTCATGCAAGTAAGTGTTTAAAAATTTCCTTCTACATCCGAGCATCCGTTTCACTCGTAATTTGTGTTTATTCCAGTAACTCATAGATGTTTGTGTTTGAAAACTAGTAGTTCTGTCAACAAAATTCAATGAGTGGTTAACAGTATGATGAGCAAATCCGAAGTGCCTTTGGAATGTTGCAACTATGCGTTTCACTGATCACTGTGAATAGTTGTTCCTGACAGCATTACTTTTCTGAATATAGGTAATAGTATAGTGTTTCAGCATTGGCGCAGGTCGATCTCTCCATGTAACCACAAGCAGGTGACGAAGATGGATCAACAATCCAAAAAACCCACAAAAGATTCTGTGGAGCCCGTCCACTATAGAGCTTTGGTTTATGGCTAAAGCAATACTCATCGATTTGCCCTACTATCCCTGGCCGACCATGCTTTTATACGTTTTTTTTTTTTTTTTTTTTTTAATATTTCTCACAAATTTCACAAAAGAAACTGAACGTATTAATAACTGTTATTTTTGAAACAATCAGTAACTGTTTGGTCTGCAATACATTCAGTTTCCTGACACGTAGAAAATACCTTCTATCCATTGTTGCAAGGAAAGTTTTGATCGAAAAAAACACGATTCTTTGAATTGATTTGTAGTGTCTATGTGTTACAATATTCTGTAACTTGTCACTTCTAGACGTACTTATCTTGAACTGAAGAGCGTCAAGTCCACTTCACAAAAACTTTACACATAGGATCACTTTAGTTTCTCTTCTCAGACGATTCTGCTGCTTCATCCAGTTAATTTTGGGAAGCGAGTCTTCAACCAAGAAAACTTTGATAATCCGTTCATATAGATGACGGTCCATCTTTGGAGACTTAACTTCAGTAAATAAAATTCATTTTTATGAAGTAAAATGCTGACTCCCATGACTTGCAACTTTTTCCTAAATAAACACTTGTTTAACAACCAAAGCACAATAAGAACTGTTTAACGATCAAAAGAGAAACCAGGCAATGGTTGGTTTAACCAAGAAATATTGAAATTACCAAGTGTATAATAGTTCACCAAATTACCACTCCGTCATTTGAGCAAGTCAAGTAAAGATAAGTACTACTTGCTTTTTAAGGAGTCCTTATTTTTACTTGATCCTACCATATATATATATATATATATATATATATATATATATATATATATATATATATATATATATATATATATATATATATATATATATATATATATATATGTGTGTCTGCTGTGTCTGTGCGTGAATAGGAAAGTTAAACACTGTATCCGTGTTCTAGTTTGTTGCAGGAAGCCCACTAAAACTTGGAAAAAAAATTGAAAGTCCCTTTTCACCAAAGTACCTATAGATGAATGCATGCTGTTTTTAGGACGCAAAATTGATAGTCATAATATTGATCTACCTGTACCAAAAAGCGTATTTACTGACCTGATAAATATTTTGTATTGAACAGTGTCACTTTGGATGTAATAGTAAATTTTACTCACAGATTTTCGGCTTGCCCATGGGTTCGCCGTTATCACCCGTTTTAGCAAATTTGTTTTTATGGAATGTTTGAAACTGAAATTTTACCACCATTTCTAAACTTCCAATTATTTGGTTTCGCTATGTTGACGATATTTTTGCTTTGATTCCAGATTTTATTAATGTTGAAGATTTACTAGCTCAACTGAATAATTCACACCAGTGTATCAAATTTAAAGTAGAAAATGAGAAAAATAACACGTTACCTTTCTTAGACAGTTTATTATGTTGTTCAGAAGATAATAGAATTAAATATGCAGTATATAGAAAACCGACTCATGCAGAGTCTTATATCCATGCTTTTTTTTTTTTCATTCAGACGATGTCAAAATAGGTGTATTTCTAATATATTATTCAGAAGTGTACAAACTTTGTGATGTTGAATTTTTAGATACTGAAATAAAATCATATCAAAAATGTTTTCACTACACTTGGTTACAATACAAATTTTATACAAAGGCGCATTTTAAGGCACGTAGGATATATTATGTGGCAAGGGAGAAAAGGAGCTTCCTAGGTAATAATAATAGTGTTCTAGTCTTACCACAAACCAAAGCAAACCTTGGACTTTTAAACGAATATTTGAAAATTTGCAACATTGTCCCAGAATATAAGAATACAAACAATGTTCAAAAGTACCTAACAAATAATGTTAAAAATGTAAAAAAACACAAGGATGAGTTTACGAAATTCCCTGACAAGAGTGTAATAAAACATATATATGTGAAACGATTGATTTTGACAGAAGAAAAAGACAACATCGTGACTCATTAAGGAAAGGTGATGAAAACAACGCCCTCTTTCAACATAGACAAAGTAAAAATCATATGGTTAACCTAGACAAAATGAAAAACATAAAGGTTGTTAATAACACTGAAAGAAGAAAACTGTTAGAATCTATTTTAATGCAAAATGTTGATGCTATGAATATGTATAAGAGTAATTTTAAACTGGACCTTGTCTGTAATGCAATTATGACAAAGCATGCAGTTAGTGTAACTAAGTTGTTAAACAAGATGGCAAACCACCGTCAGGGCAGTTATGTGATACAACTATATGCTTGTGTTATTTCTTTTACCTTGACAGTTGTTTTCAGTTTTTGTAACTTTTATTTCTCTCTTTGAAATGAAAGAGAGAATGTACTCTCCGAAAGCTTAAATAAAGACTTGCAATTTTTTTTTTTAAGTTTTAGTGGGCCTCCTAAAATATATATGTATATATCTGTGTGTGCGCGCGTACGCTCGTGCGTGTGGCAACTTGCTTTTACAGTAAATCTAGAACACAAGGCTACGAAGACTACAAAATAACTTCTATATTTACAAATATCCAATCGAATCTACATCAATTATTGAAGTATTTCAAAGCTGGACATAAACATGCGAAAGCTCAAAGAATATGAACTTTTAGAATTTTAGATACTTAAAAAAACGCGATCAAGACTCACTGCCTGTGCTCAGTTCTTCCACATTCGCATTTCTTGTTTCAACGAGAAACTCTGGCACAGTCTAGATGTCCAAGAAAGCTGCCGCCGACAGTAATGAATCTTCAATCCAGTCCTTGGCCATCTTGCAGCAGCTTTCAGTGGCCACCGACGAAAGCGACTGGAAATAGAGGTACATGAATGAACTGATCAACGATGGGTAATAATAGCATATATATAGATATAAATAGATATAAATATATATATATATATATATATAATATATATATATATATATATATATATATATATATATATACAGAGAGAGAGAGAGAGAGAGAGAGAGAGAGAGAGAGAGAGAGAGAGAGAGAGAGAGAGAGAGAGAGAGATATGAATATATATTTATATATTCATATCTATATTTATATCACGTATATATATATATATATATATATATATATATATATATATATATATATATATATATATATATAAATATATAAATATATATATATATATATATATATATAGTATATATATATATTATATATATATATATATATATATATATATATATATATATATATATATATATATATATATATATATGTGTGTGTGTGTGTGTGTGTGTGTGTGTGTGTGCATTATAAGTATACGTAAAACACTACAGACAAACCAAGCTAAAGATTCTTCATTTGAAAAGTTAAAATACTATATTTTATGTTGCGAAAATAGGATTATGACTCAAATATTTTTACCGTTCCCACAAAAAAAAAAAATTTGATTACAGATAAACTAAGTTTCTTAACATAATCATATAATCATAAAACTAAAAAACTATAAGTTCTAAAGTAGCGGCCACTCAATTTATTTGCGCAGATATTGCAGACTTGAATTGAAAAGGCAGCCCAGCGGAAAAAAAATAATGTTTCCTCGGGTCAGGGCATGACTGAATTGGGCATGTTTAATGTGGGTAGGGAACCTATACCAACGAAAATATATCATATACATATGTGCATAAGATATCACAGATTAACAGGTCCTAGATTGAACAGTGTTTTGAAAAAGAAACTGAAGTTGGCGCAAGAATTAAAATGATGCAAAGAAAATTTCAATAAGAAACTAAAAAGCGCCTCAGTGGCGTGGTCGGTATGGTCTTGACCTGCCACCTCGGTGTCCGCAAGTTCGATTCTCGGGCATTCCATTGAGGAGAGAGAGATATGTATTTCTGGTGATAGAAGTTCACTCTCGACGTGGTTCGGAAGCCACGTAAAGCCGTTGGTCCCGTTGCTGAATAACTACCGGTTCCATGCAACGTAAAAACACCATACAAACAAGCAAACAAATAAGAAACTAAACAGGGATATACAAAATTCAGTAGAAACTCTGGAAAATTAGACGCTGGAGCTGACAAAAATGGGGCTTCGTTAAATGAAAATTTCAATTCATTTGGACATAAAGGGAGGTTCATCCGATTAATCGTTAAACAAAGGGAGTAAAAAAGATTTTGAAATTAAGCATAGCTACAACAGTACATTCATTAGCTTTAGAAAACACGAGACCAAATTACAAAGCAAAAAAAAAAAAATTAAAATTGGGCATCGTTATCGTTGAAAATAAGTTCCAGAAAAGGTACTATAGAGGAATCATTGGACAGTATCATGATTGCAATCGAGATGTGAAAACATTTCTACCACGAGTTAGTGCTAACATTCGTGTTCATGGAAAAAGAAACCCACAAAGCTACTGAGTATAACTTGTTTACTTGTAAGTAATGACATAGTATAAAGGAGAAAATTCTCTGTCAATACTTAAAAGTAAACAAGTTATACTCAGTAACCTTGTGAATTTCGTTTTCCATCTTCAGAAGGAAACTGTTCATATCATCTGGAGGTTCTTGAATAAATAAGCATCATACAGTCAAAACTTTACAAACAGAATCATAGGAATATATCACTTTGTCATGAAGGAAAAACCAAGAAAACGTTTTATATCGAATCTATAGCACAATACACAGAAATGCCTGCCTCCCTTCTTGAATACTGACAGAGAGAGAGAGAGAGAGAGAGAGAGAGAGAGAGAGAGAGAGAGAGAGAGAGAATGATATAACAGTTTAAAGCACATTGCCGATTAAGTTCTCAGGCCCGTACCTAGAGTTTTTTTATGGAGGGAAGGGTCGTTTTTTCCAAAACTGGACCTTTTTTTCTATAAATGTCATTGCATATATAGGTATATACAAGATGAAATACTTGAAAATTTTATTTTAGTTGTATTATTAAGAAGAAAAATCGGGTATGTGGTCTATGCCCTTCTACCCGATTAGATGTTTTTCAAAGTACTGACTTTGGTTAACAGAATTTTTCTTATAATGTTTGCACTGAAATTCAAGAATATTTCCTGTTTTATTGATTTATTAATTTATCATGTTAAGAATAACATGCCTATTACTTTATTTGCTGTTATTTTACATACTTTGACTTCACACAGAAAATTTGGACTTCTAGACCACCCCGACCACCAACCCCCTCCCTCGGAACGGGCCTGGTTGGATGCCATGTGTTTGCTGGTCATCTACAAGCTACGCATGCATGTATTAAACTCCACTCGCAATTCCTTACTTTGCTCTATATTTTCATGAAATAGTGACTTTGGCAAAACACGAAGAAAAGAAATATGAACGTAATAATTTACTTACGTTTGCGACGCACTCGAAAGAACCCATTTTCGAGTCCATTTCGGCCTATTTTATCACTGATGGAGGTTCAAGTAAAGTACTTCCCGTATGTGTGTCCTCTTTACCAGTGGTGGAAAGGTAAGACACTAAGATCTCCTGATTCTCGAACGAAGAAAAATCCACGAGCCACAATCCTTAGCGTAAACACGAAACTGATATTTCATAACCGATTTTGGCCTATTTATAATGGCAGGGCTGGGGGTGATAATAGGCGGGGTTAAGATAGCCTTACTCCTGTCCTACCAAAACTATAACGCCACAGGGGTCATTCCAACCGTTTTCCCGCCCATCTCAACCATTTCTATAGCCATGTTTAACCTGCATGGAAAGTCAATTCCTTCTCGATAAGATATCTGTTTAAGAGCTGTTTCAAGCACAAGAATGAAAAATTGTTAGAAATAGAAAAATTGCTAAATGTTGTACAGAAATGATTCGTTCCTCCATGCTTTTCTAAGGGGAAGGATTCTTGTAATGGAAGACAATTGGAGTACATGACGGAGTGCCCTGATTGGCTGAGCCATGTATACCTCCCTGAGACAATTGGACACACCACATGAATCTGTTTCACCTACACCTTGATCCAACCTATATATAAAAAAAATACTGGCCGCTCGCTCCATGAGCAATAGATCTTGCTTGTATACCGTTACCTGAAATATCAACAAGGAAAAAAAATCATTTGCACTGTATGCATTCATTGTTATGAGTGTGTAATCAAAAATATCAGCTCATATATTCTGTGAGAGCATGAGACGATACTACAATTCTGGTTGCTTGATAAAAAAGACAGCAGCAAATCACACTTTGTGACTTCTTCATTTTGTACTGTATATTAAATGAAGAATTTTATGTCAGTAACAACAGGACTCATTTTAACGACTGGAAGCGTAAGTTTTCATTTAGTGATATTTTCACGGCGGACATTATTATTTAAACAGCAACGTCACTTCGTATGATCCTTCATCAATTCTGAACACTGAAACGAAAAACGATAAGTTCCCTTTGAATAAGCTGATTCAATACAGCACCTCTACATATTTTCTGCAAGTCTTAATTTCTGCCACACACACACACACACACACACACACACACACACACACAAACAGTAAAAAAGGTGGGTGGGGGCAGGTGGTGTTTTCATTGAAATACTATGAATATATGCTCAGAATATACTTCTTCTTCTTCTTCTTCTTCTTCCAAGCTTTCACCCATTTTTATATGGGGTCGCCGTTGTGAATGAGTCGTCTCCATCGATTTCTGTCCTGTGCATCGTTCTCGTTAATACCTTTCCAAAACATATCTTCCCCTACAGTAATCACTCCATCTCTTTCTTGGTCTTCCCTTCTTCCTTCTACCCCGCACTTCCATTTTCATCGTATGTCTTCCAACATGATGTTCCTCTCTACGTAACAGGTGTCCATACCATAATATATAGTAGATAATATTATAAGTCAGACTGTATTTGACAGAACATATCTTGTTCACTTTGAGCATTTTGAAAATGGAATCATATGTTTACGAATAAAATACGAGCTACTCCATAAATCAGGCAAAGGAAAGTTAAAAGCCATGAGAATTTATTCTTACATTTGTTGGTAACATATAAGCTATAAGATAGCAACCACTAACCAGATGGCACTGCATATGCTCTTAAAAAGTTACATTTAATTAAAGCTTTATATTTAATGAGGCAACAACATTGGGAATGCACGGGAGACCATTTTTTCATTAAATAATTGTGTTACAGTGCAAAGCAAAAACAAATTACAGGGACCGACCATTCCTTGTAGTACATTTTTATAGTATTAGCTGTTTTCTCTTTAGTAATGTGTCATAATCTATCCGTAACTTCAGTTGTATTTGTATAAGAAGTTGTATTTTTTCGATGTCTATCACAGCATGTTTAGTCAATTATTTTAAAGCATGCAATGCTAATAATATAAACTTGTACTAATTTCTATGAATCCTTTCATAAAAAAAAAACTTTGCTGTATTTTAGGAAAACGAGTACAAATTTGATGTTCCTATAGGGAAATAATAATTAAAATGTACATGACAATTTTTCTGACAGTTTATGAACCAAGAACGGAAACATGCTGATATTTGGAGCACAAGAAAAATATTTATACGGAGATGAGAGATTTCGTCTCCAATGGTACTGAGAAATACAAAGTATAAAAAAATCAGAGAAAAAGATACAGAAAAAACGTGACAAGGGTTGAAGATTGTTAAGATGGCAACTGGGGTAAACCAGTTAAGGAAACCAATTTTAAAAGGCAAGCCAGAACATTTCTCAAAATAAGGAAAGGATAAACAGAGCCTACTTTTATGACTTGTCAATCCACCCCCGCCCTTTTAATCCAGCATTTTCCAAAACAATATGCAGATGTGGAACAACGACTTTGGCAGGGATTAAACTCATCCTTCGATGGGACCTACCTGGGTAGACATTCTGTTTTACATTTACGTTGTATCTTTAAACCGGAAATAAATAACGTACATGGCTCAAAAAGAGTTTCCGTGATTTCTTGAAATACAGTAAACAGAAGGAAAGAAAGAAAATAGTAAACGATGATGAGTTCATTTATTCCCGTAAGAGCCAATGTCTTCCGAAGGACGTTTTGGCCAACTTTATCAGCGTGCTCGCTGACTGACCTGGCCTCACGGATTAGTGAAGGATTCATATGGTCAGGCATCTCTACAAATCTAGCCTCCTTGGGTAGACCCCGGCTTAAACCCAGGGTCTAGAGATTAGATCGTGAGGTGACCAATCTTTGTGGCTGTAACCTTGGCTGTGCTTCGTCCAGATTCCCTTGACCTATTAAGGCGGATCCAGAATCTTCCTTCTTATTCGGAACAACTGTTCTTGCGAGAAACAGTTCAGCTTCACTCTCACGATGACTGATGAAACTTGTTTTTCAACCAATCAAAAGAAAGAAAAAAAAAAAGTGTTTTGTTTTATGTTACTTCAAACAATGACTTTTGTTTTGATAACCAGGCGCTGTTCACATGGGAAATTATTTTCCAATATCACATGTATGAAGAAATTAAGTCTATAATTTTTCTTTTTTTCTTAACTAAACGGAGTACTCCCTCTTGCCCTCACTCTACAATTTTTTTGTTTTGTTTTCAGACCTATACTGAGACCTGGCAGAAGAAAACTACCACAAGTTTTATTTTTTAAAACAAAAAGCAATCACGTACAATTACTAATAGCTCATTGCAGATAAGACCCATCCATTTTTATATTATATTTATTTATTATATTATATTTTATATATATATATATATATATATATATTATTATATATATATATATATATATATATATATATGTATATATTATATTATATATATAATATATATATATATATATATACTATAGATGAATATATCTATATATATATATATTATATTATACTCATACATTCTAATATATATCCAACTAATATAGTGAGATATATCTTAATATATGTGTGTTGTGTGTGTGGTATAAAATTTTCTTTTTTTTTAGTGTTTTTGGGATGTGGAACGGTTGTCTCTCCCTTTGTATAAATTCGTGACAGGAAGAAATTCCCTCCGTTTCACCAAAATTGGATGATTTAACTACAAGCGATTCCACACATTAAAAAGGTTAATTTTGCTAATTTTTTTTTTCACTTCCCATTCCATTTTTTCACCCCCACACCCAGCTCCCGGCTTCCATCTCTCCCCCCCCCCCCCCCCCCCCCCTGCTCTAGTACGGCTGACACTTTGTGGGAAACGGTACTTGGCTTCTCTGCATTCATGCTTTTTGTGGCGAGCTATCGATTCAGTTTTCATCTCTCTTGTGTCACCTAAATGTGACCTATTTTTCAACTCTAACTCTTGATCACCAAAATAATTGAAATATATCGTCTATTCCAATATTTATTTACATTATTTATGGAAATTAAAAATCTGAAATTAATTCCGTATTTTCCCAGTGTATGCGAACTTCAGTATAAAATCAAGGGAATTTTTCTTTTTTTAGAAATATGAAGGTAGCCTCTTGTATACTCGTGTACTCTATAAAAGATATATTAAAAATGAAAGACAAGTCATGACTACCTGTCAACTTTACAATTCCGCAGCAATGACAAGAAAGCATCTAGTGTTTTTCTCTCCAAATTAATTTTCCAAGAAAAATATGAGATCAGATAATGAACACAGTCTTCCTTCTCTCATTCTATCAACGTATAAGACAAAGCTAAAAAAAGTCTATCACACTTGGTTTTGGAATGACTCCTCGTGTAAAGACAAGGACAGCAGAATTACTTGTTTGAACACTGGGCTACTCCTCTTATAATTTCTTCTATGAAATTTTATACCCTTTTCGTGCACAAAACTTAGCAAAATCAATCTAAATTAAACTTAGGAATATTCTCATCAAAATTGATTATGTTATTTTCGATGGCTCACTGTAATCATACAAATATTAAAGCTCGTTGTGAAAACAATATTTGTGAACGATAATATCAATAGTATGCTAACGACGATTTAAACTACTTAATAAAATTGAATCTAAGTCTAATGGAAGCGTGTATTAACTTCATTAACATTTATGAACAATCAAGGAAATGCAGCAATAACATGGCAAAATTTCCCTGCGATGTAACATTCGAGACGTTCAGAATATTCCCCCAGCGTTTTTATATTTTCCTAGATTTTACCCTAGCTGGGAGATAGGTCCAAGTATTACCTTATTATCATAGCATGCTTCTTTATGCTATAATAATAAACCATAGTCGATAAAAAGGCAACATTATTAAAAAACGTCTACGTATTGATGGCTGCCCCCCACAATTTACATGAAAAACCACCCACCCAGCTTTTGTTTCCATATATAAACTACAAAAATTCAAAACGACTATTTTCTGGGTGTATTCATAGAGGAAATGACTATACTTGGAAACAGCAATCAGAACAATAATTCGAGTTTGGGGATCTATATTAAGCAGTTTAAGAAACAATATCAACACAAGTAATAAACAATTCGACATCCCATTTCTTTCATTGTCTTCCATATAATGATAATCCTTATCAATCATAGATCTATAGTGAGTGAGGCTCTATAAAAAGCTATGATCATAACTAGTTTACATGCAATTTAAATACGATTAGTAAAATGTTAGCAAATCTACTAGGTTAATACTTGAATATGTACTTCTCTTATCACAGTCTATATCATTTCAAACATATGTGTGTGCTGGTGGTGTTTGTGTGTGTATATTATATATATATATATATTATATATATAATATATATATTTATATATATATATATACTATATATATACATGATGTAAACATAATTGTAACAGAAACCCATATTACCAATTACACCACTCAGTGGATGTCTACAAACTTTCACAAGTCCTGGAAGGCAAGACATCCCTTGTAGGTGAATCCGCTATGTTTCCCGAATGCTCGCTGCAGCCAGGCATTGCAGAAGAGTTGTGACGAACAACTTCACCAGATGAAACAGTCTGCCCTCGGGAAGCTCTCAAAAATGCAAAAGTTTGCCCCTCTGACTTTTCAGTGCGTCTAGGTGAGGCCCCGCCCCCCGCAAGAGGCACCTACCATAACCTTTAGACACTTTTATTCTTGGCGAGCCGTGGATGGCGGTTACATAACGGTCCCGTGAGACTAATTAGCGCCAGTCCATAACAGAAGGTCTACTACTTTCTGCCCTGTTGCTTGGCAGACCCCGCTGTATAAATTGTCAATGTCTTTTAAAGTGTTTTGAGCAAGAGTAATGAAAGAAGAGCTGCGCCCTGCTGTCTCTCTTGGCTCCAATCCATTATACCTATTTTATGCAGTGCGCCCCGTTTAAATGTGTGGCACTGATGGTCAGTGATTGTCGGGCTGTACCTTACAAACGGCACTAGTATGCAATACTTAACGGATACACTAGTCAGGTGGAATATGCGACTCCACCTCTGTACACCTTTAATTCACATATCATGAGCTCTGTTTTTCCTCGTACATTTTTTCAAATGCAAGCAGAAATTTCCTCACATATTCCTTAGGCTTATAAATGCTTCAGGACGTACTTATTTTTGTCATTTTGTCTAACGAATATAATAATACTTGAAGTGCAACAGTCTATAATGCATCTAGTGGGTTTTAAATGATTTCTTTTGCGTAATCGATGGCGTGAACAGTCAGTTGATGCATCGTTATAAAATCAACAGGCGAGTTGCGTAAATCAAGCCCTGTTCGCCTAACAGATTCCTCGTGTGTCCCAGTGTCCATGGCCTTAAAACCTTGCCATCGAACGAGAAGCCTGCTCTTGAACTGGCATCATCATCTAGTCCTATTTTTTCCTAATTGTGCAAAGTGACGACTTTCGCTCAGCTCCCCGTGGTAGGGGATGACAAACTATCCTCACTTTCGGATATATCAACACCATTCACGTACCCTTGAAACGATTTGATTCTTTTAGTTAACGAATAAAAAAAGAGGAAATGATGAGGTGCTAAAGAAATCCCATGAGCAAACTTATGTTCTTAATCAGTCATTGAGCAAACTATAAAGCTGTCATGACAACTTCCTCTACTCTGCTGCTTTCCCGTTAATATATAGTTCAATTTTAGCATAAACGAATAAAAAAAATATTAAGGTTGCTGAAGAAATCACATGAAAGAAACTTCTTATTAATCAGTCATTAACCAAATTATAAGAGCTGTCATGAAAAACTTACCCTCATACTCATTGCGTTTTCCGTGTAAGGTGCAACAATTATATCACCCGTCTGATTGTGAATAGAAGCGCCCAGTAAACCCAGTGCATCGCTTTCTTCTCCTGGGACAGATACAGGATCTGTTCTGGTTTCTAGACGCTCCACCAAGTCTGTATGACAAGAGAGCTCGCAGAATCAAGTCTGTTATTTCTGTAAAGAATAAATAACACTTAGAATCAAGAAGTCCTGCGTTTCTTCCAGTTTAATTTTGTCAGTGATCACGTGAATCCACCCCAAAAAGAAAAATTATTAGTAACCTAGAGCCGCTTTACATCTTGCAATCAAAACCTGAAACATGAATTCCTAGAACAGTAAAAAACATATAGCATTTAAAAATCTGAAAATTGAGCCAGTAGAAAAAACGCCAAATATTAGGAAAGTAAGTACTTTATATATTTTGGCGCTTTTATGGCCTCCTTTATTGATTGAATTATGTTGTAACAGAACAATTTACCAGTCAAATAGCTAAGGATACATCAACATTGCACATTAAGCAATGGGAAACTAGGTCCGGTCAAATTTCTGGAAGGGATAAGTTCTGAGTACGAATAAGAAAAATATCTAAGAATTCAACTTGAAACCGAAGAATTTCACCAAGACCCACATGAGTCGTCGGCATCCATTCGAGCTTGTTGATCCAGCAAAAGTTCCGTCACAGCCAGATACCTGCATATGCAGAGCCGTGCAGTGCGCTTTTTTCCCTGTTTGATCTTTCCTGTTCACGATCAGCGCCAGCATCCCAAGGGGTACTTCACGATTTTCAAGATGACCATATGACGGAAGTCGAACATCAGACTATTGTGCCGCTGTGATTTGCAGCCTCAATATCTGGGGAATTGAACAGAAACAGAAGAATATGTATAACTATTTTCCGGAACTCCTGGATACACAATACCGTGCGACGGCAAGTAGAAAACAAAAGTAGCATTTGACCTAAGCAAGCTATAGCGAATATTTGCCCAGTAAATAATAAGTGAACATGGTAACGCTTATAATAAATATTTAAGAATAATGAAGTAAAAACTCACCTGCTCACGTGTTCAGCGATAAGTCTGACAACAAAGAAGTGGCCATTTGTTCCATGCTGATCGCGAACGGTGAGCTATGGAAACTCGTAACGCCATTTTGGATTAGCCCCTTTGCAAAGGAGAAATCACTACACATGAGTGGAGTGACCTTCATTACTAGCCACCTAACGGAGTTACTCCACTTTCAGTAAGACTACCCTGGATTGAAACTGCACATGACAAAGGAACAGATGTCAAAGTATACACTCCTGATGTTGCAATGACCAAGTAATCTCATTGAACCTGATCAAGTTTCAAGGCTTGTGAAGGCCTTCTTTGATGTACAATGAAAAGACATACCTGATCCTACTTCTTCTATATCTGCGCCTATGTAGTCAACAAGAGGTCGTGACACAGAATGTAATGTCCAAGAAGAGCAAGCCGTGCACAATAAGAATTGTCTCTCCTCATATGGCCTTCTCATGGCATAATTATTGCCGATGCACGCCCGCTGAAAATTCATAGTACAGACTGAGATTGACCTTGGAGTTAGCAACGACACAATAATAATATAATGATAATTCCTATAATGAACAATTATGTTTATTTCTCACAAGATGCTCACGTATCTTCTTGTGATGAACAGGATTCCTTGAATTCGGGGCATAGTTTTTGTTTTAAATACTAATCCTGTATTGATTTAGTCGGATTCCTGTACCATTCTAGCGCCATGAAAAATTTGTTGATTTCGCCTCAGACTCGCTAACCGCTCGCCACAACTCAATCTTTCATCATTACAAAATGAAAAGAAAAACGATTTAATGATGTGGCTGTGTGACGGAAACAAATGATAATGAAATTTCCGAGTATGTGAGGCTACTAGCTCGAAAAGCAGAAATGGCGTAAAAAGCCAAGGGAAAAACGAAATTTGTCTTTCGTTATATTTTGGTACATATAGAGATAGAGATTCCAGAGTATGTGTATTAGGTGTTTGCTTAAAACTGCGTGTGTGTTTAGTTACCTACTTAACTCTGGCATTGAGAGGAAATGCTTTTTAAGAAAATAACCCATAGATTATTTTTTTCTTCCGATTAATGTAGAGAGTGGGGCGTATGACGTTGCCCGTTGTCTTAGTGACTTGAATGGAGAATGGTCTTTTTATCAAGAAATTTAGCGTATGTCTTCAACTTGTATCAGTGAAAGCATTTATTCATATGCGAATAGATAAATTGCAGACTAATATAGCAAAGCAATAGCCGCAAGATGCAAAGGAAATTTGAATAAGTCTACAATACTATTTTCCAAAAACGCTTAGGAAATCTATGGGAAAAAATCTGGTTTTCGTTCAATATTTACGTAAGAACCTTTGCAAATGGCCCCGACATAACTAGATTCAAAGAGAATTTCAGTAAGAAACTTGATGTTTATATAATCTTAGAAATAATTCTGGAAACTAGAAGCTTAACTTGAATCCAACGGCTTAGCAAAATTTGGGGGAACCATACGTCCTTACTCAGACACTTAATTATTTTTGAAAAATAACGGCATGCCTGTACTAAGCTTTATTCATCCTAAATGTGTTATCATATTTCCCAAATAAAAACGATAAAAAAACACGAAGCTAAAATTATTGCAAGAAACGAAAAATAACATATTGAAAAACAACTCTACATAAGAATATTCTTTATTAACAGATCAATAATGGATCATAGAAGATAAACGGTTTTTCCTTTAGTGGTTTTGCCTTGTTTTATAAAGCAACAAATCTACCAACCTAGATTGATGTTTTCTACCCCGCTATATTACAGAATTAGATTCACAGATTATGTCCGAAGTTCAACAGCCGATCCAAAAAAAAAATTTTCTCTTGTCCTAATGGAATTTTTTCCACATGAAATAGCCTCCTTGGCAAAAACCGAAACCGGGAAACAAGATTGTAAGTAAGAGGCGATAGAGCGTTTTAACATTGTGCACCAGGTCTAACAACAAAAGGTCACTAAAGATCCTCCTGTTCTGCTAGGAGCTATGATAATGGTGAAGAAAAACTAAAGACAAGTGGGAATCATTCTGTGAAGAGCTGCACTACCAACAAGCGAAGTGAACAAAGTAGGAATGAAAAAGATAATGTTTTTAAGTTCAATTACCTTCGTGACGCATAAGAGAACCCGCTTTTCTATCCAGTTTCTGCTTATTTCTTTCACATGCAGAAGTCCCACCGTAAAGCACTTGCATGTGTCCTCTTTACCAACGGTGGAAGGCAGATCTTCGTTAGCAGCTGGTCTTTGGACCGAGGACAGAACACGTACGAATATGCTTACGTTGCCTAAGCTAAAAAACACGAAACTGAAATTTTCTTATCTTTCTGGTCCATTCTTGGCATGAAGAGGCCGGGGCTAAAATACCTCAGACCTTAGAACAGTTGGTCACACCCGAGTTCCTTTCACGTCGTTTGCCTTCCATCTCAAACCCATTTTCTAAGAAAGTTGTCTACATTGAAAAGCAGGTTCTCTCCAGGTACAAGGT
Source organism: Macrobrachium nipponense (assembly GCF_015104395.2). NCBI lineage: Eukaryota > Metazoa > Arthropoda > Malacostraca > Decapoda > Palaemonidae > Macrobrachium > Macrobrachium nipponense. The sequence continues at coordinate 107,242,159 of NC_061110.1, forward strand.
ATCAGTTAAAGATAGTTTTTAAGAAACAGTATAGGGGTACGACACGAAGCGAAATAACATCTTGTGTTAATGTTGTACATCCGCGATTCATTCCTCCATGCATTTCTAGGAGGGATTTATGTGATGACGATGGATGATGGGCGTCTACAACCGGAGTGTCCCTGATTGGCCTGATGTAGGTTATGCCCTTAGGTATTCAGATATACACAGCCCCGTTTTCAGCCAAAAAAAAAAAAAAAAAAGAAAGAGAATCGTATAGGCTGACTATACAGAAAAAAGAATACGGCCGCTCAATAGCAAGAGACCGTGATGGCGTACCGCCAGCTATTATAAAACAGCAAAGCAAAATAAAAGCAGTTGCCACTGTATGCATTCATTTACATTATGGTTGTGTGATAGGAATAGCTGATCAATATTCTGCCAGAGGGCGTAGACGATACTACATAAGTCTGCTTTTCATGATCAAAAGAATCTGGCTGCCTAAAAGGGAGCTTGATAAAAGGAACATCAGTCACGACTACTATTTGGGGATGTCATTTTCCCTGCGGCATTGCTTCTAGAGGTAAGAAAAAATTAGAATACATTATTTTTGTTCATAACGGAGCACCAACAAAATAATGACTAGAACGGAAAAATTCTAATGTGGGGACGATCCGAACAATGTATAAACAAAGATGACATATCCAGCAAAAGGCAGTGGAGATTATAAAGGAATAAAGGCCCCCCCCTCCCCCCAGAGGAAGATACGAAAGAGGTTGGAGTGGTTAAGATGTAAATCTTTGGGAGGATTAAATATATTTTGGAATGGGTCCTACCTGGTTAGGCCCAAAGGAGATTTGACCCGGAGTTGACCATTCCTCTATGGTTTTGTGTGTCCGCACTATTAACTTTTAGAGCAGCTTAGCCTCTCTCCATGGTTGATGTTGAAACTGTTTCAGCCAATTAAAAAGGTGATTTGTATGACGTATCATTCGTGAACTTTTTCTTGGGCTTAAAAGAGTTGTTCACAAAAGTAAAGTTTTTCAAGATGGCTACCCTGTAAAAGTTAGGACCTTTAATTTTTCAAGTCTTTTTTTTTCGAATTTCATCAACAATTTTCAGGTTTTTATAAATTCAGTCTCACACACCTTAAGTATTATTTTAAAAATGATGTTACTTTGAAGTTAATCATATTTCACTACTAAGGCGAATATTCCTGTTACTTTCTTTCCTTGTCTTTACACTTTTTTCGTTCACGAACTAAGGAAAAGACGAAATCAATAAAGTTAGTTGTTTAACCATTTATTTTCTAGTCCATCGAATGTGTTCGATAGTATGAATGAAGCCTTGTTCCTTCCTGGTATAACGAGTAAAAGATCATCGTCTCAACTGAATATTAGAGGCAGCTCCCATAACGCTGGCCCTTATATCGTAATCCCTACCTAGGCAAATGATGTATTGGTTTTTTTAGAAGAAAAGTTGTCTCTTGTTATTAATTTTTTGTCATCACTTTCCCCTTCTTTCTTCTTCTCTTCCCGTCCTCTTTTCCCTCAAAGGCAAATGTGGCAAGTTTATAGAATAAGAGTGTCTCCAGTTATTTATTTATTTATTTTTTCTATCCGCATTTCCCTTCTTCTTCTCGTCCTCTGTTCCTCTCCCTGCCCTGTTGCGATAAGCGGCAAATGCTATTCTAATCGTTACTATATATTTGTGATTGATCCACGATACTCAGCCGACAGCGACAATGGGCATCCCTGACTGGTTCTCAACGTAGTAATGTATCACGAGCGTTCGATTTCGATTCTCGTTATTACTTAGGCCCTCAGTTACACTATTTTCCTTTTCTTGTTAAGTTGATAAGTTTTCAATAGTTCGTATAAATACGAGGATTTTGAAGTTATTATAAATAGGACACGACGGTTTTTTTCTTGTAACACCTAATGATAATGATAAATCAAGACTTTTAGCTTCTCATATCTCAAGGTATGGCTGTACAATATCCTGTTGTGTTAGGATTAGCCTATATATATATATGTATATATTATATATAATATATTATATATATAATATATATATAGATATATATATTAATATGTTATATATATATATATATATATATAATATATATCTATATATAATTCGGGAATTTGCACCTAGCACGGATCTTTATGAATATACAACATGCATATCTAATAGTCCCTTATGTTTAACCAAAATATTTCTTATCTAACTCATAAGTTAAAAGTTTTCGATATATATTATTTCGATTTTGTAATATGTTGTTGAATATTTTTTATGCTTCCTTTATAACCTGTTACAGGAGATTTACTAAAACTAGCTACTTGCATAAAAAAGTTTTCAGCAATACCATCTATTTTTCTTCCATTTTATTTCGTTGAGAAACTAATGTTTCTAACTTTCAGGTGAAAATATTCTTTCATTGGTTTTTCCTCTCGAATTGACTTAGTATGTTATTCCTTTTAGTCATTCCCCAGATAAAACGGCGTTTGTAGTGTCAACACGATTTACGTGTTCATATTCTAGTTGTCAAAAACAAAAATATAATAATAATAATTTGTTTTCAACATTCTGTGATAATATGTATTGAAACCTTTGAAATTAATCAACGATTTTGTTCAAGTTTTACATCTCACTCACTTCACTTCAGACGATGAAAGGAGGATCCCGCCATCCCTTTTGTACGCATTAAAAAGCAGTCTTTTGATTGTTGGTGGAAGAGCTCTCACAGTTGTTCCTGTTCTAACTTACGTGAAAATGGAACGTGGGATCCTAATAATTTTGAAAGTAATTCATTTGCAGTAAATCATTTTATATATATAATATGTTTAATATATATATATATATATATATATATATAATATATACTGTATTATTTATAATATAATATATATTATATATAGATATATTATATTATATATATTATATGTTATAGTCTAGATATATATTATATATATATATATAATATTATATATATCTATATATTTATATATATATATATTATATATATATATATATATATATATATATATTATATATATATAGATATATTATATATATTATGTTTATAATAGATATATATATATATATATATATATATATATATATATATTATATATTATATATATATATATCTATTATAATATATAATATATATATATATATATATATAATATTATATTATATATATATTATATATGTAATATATATTATAAATATATTCGAGATATATATCTATATAATATATATATATATATCGGATATAATCTATATATATAGTATACCCATTTTATATATATGTTATATATATATATATATATATATATATATATAATATTATATATATTAATGGTACTAAATATATATCTACTGTATAGCTATATATTATCAAAAAACATATATATACAATATATATCTTATATGCATATTATACCATATCTATAATGTAATATATGTAAATATATGAACATATATCGATACATACTATCATCTCTATATATATATAGCTATATACTATATATATATTGTATATATATAGATATATATCTAATATATATATGTGTATATATATATATATATATATACTACTATTATCATATTATATATATATCTATATATATCCTATGTCTATATATATGTATATATATATATATTGTTTATAATATACATATATCTATATATGTATATATATATATTATACTCTCCTCTATCTATATATTGTCTATATATATATATCTATCATATATATATCTCAATATATATCTGCTATATATATCTATATATATATTATATTATATAATAGTGTCTTTATATGTATAGAAATCCTGATCAAACTGAATCTCGTCCATAAAAAAATCCTGTCACCTATATATATTTCAATTCATGCTACAGAAGTATTGAGGGAAAGTATCAGTAGTCTCATCACTTTTACTGAATGTGTATATCGACGGCATTTCATAGCATTGTAGAACATTTCAGTTATTATTGTTTTTGTATACAGCGTAAGCCTTAGAGACCTATTTCATCGTTTTTACTACGTACATATCGATGCATTTTACATAGTCACTTTTACTTTCATTATTAATCGTTTTTTAACAGCGAAGTTAGAAGATATATTTTTTCGGTTATAAGAGATATGTAATACAAAACTAAAGTAAGGAAACAATGTGTTTTATTTAATCATCATTTTTTTAGTACTTATTACAAGAAACAAAAATTTGTAATATTATTTAATTTTTTTGTTTTTTTTTTACGATATGGGTACCTTATTCATATTTTCGTTTTGTAACTGCACTAGCATACAATTGCCTACACTTTGTTGACAACACAAAATTACATATATGAAACAGTTTCGAATAATAATATGTATACTTATCTCCATGCTAATATCAGCAACTTCACGAGTTTTCACATATATATGTTTATGAACTGATTAAGCTTACTATGAGGCTATTAATCACTAAAAAATACCTTGTCCAAGACCTAGGTAACTACCACCTGTTGATTATGAAAATTAATTTCTGCTTTAGTGGAAAACGACGGACAGTACTGAAAATGACAATCAGCATTTATAATTCGCAACAGTGGAATGAAGGAATCAGTGCTTTTTATCTCCAAAGTGGGACATTCCAGAAAAGTAAGAGAGCAGATACATGATTCACTTCTTTCATCCTCCCATTCTATCATACGAAAAGCCTAAAACCTACAAACAGTTCGCTTTGTTTTTGAATGTCTCATCGTGTAAAGAACGGCACATGCGGCACAGAGAGTGTATAAAGTATAGGACACATATTATAACTCACTACTTTTACCCGATTTAACCCTTTCCATATATGCGTATCCAAAACCTAATCAGCCTAATCCTCGTCCATAAAAGAAAATCAGTAGTCCTCATCAGTTATTACTTACTGTGCATATCGACGCATTTTTTTCATAGCAACTTGAGAACATTTCAATTAGTTAATTGTTTTTTTACTCTATTTGGTTAGAAGGTATATTTTTCGTTTTTACTAACTGTGGCAGATCGAATGCACTTTACATAATACAGTTTGTACATTTCAGTTTTTTTAAATTGGAAACCATGTGTTTATTTAATCATCTTTTTTTTTTAGTACTTATTTACAAACAGACAAAACCAAATGTAAGTCCTTAGTTAAGTATTTTTACGATATCCGTACCTTATTCAATTTCGTTCTGTTAAACTGCACTAGCTACAATTGGCTCACTGTTTGACAACAACAAAATTTACAACAGATGACGGTTTCGAGATAATAAACATACATATGTTCACGCTAATATCGCTACTTCATGAGTTTCCACATACTATTTCCATGAAACTAATGAGATTTGCTTATTGGAAAAGCGAAAGACAAGTACTAAATGCCAATCAGCATTTATAATTTCTCAAGAGTGGAATGAACGAATTAGTGCTTTTATCTCCAAGTTGACATTCCAGAAAACTAGAGAGCAGACAATGGATGCACTTCTTCTTCCTCCCATTCTTCAAGACAAAAGCCTAAAAAACAGTTCCGCTTTTTTGAATGACTCATCGTGTAAAGACCAGACAATGGAAACGCGTTTGCCTTGACTGCTTCCCTTTGTCCCTTGACTCAATTAGCAAAGTTCAGTCTGAACTAAACATAAGCAATTTTTCATTCACGTAGATTTATGTCTGGTTGCGAATGGCTGAGAGTTGTCTTTTATACGATTATTGCACTACCTTTTGATGGGCGCAGTAATCTTATTTTTCTATACTTATAACACGCTAACGACCGATTTTATGCTAACTGTATTAAGATCTAAGACGACATGTGTGGTAGTAAAATGCAAATAATCTTTATGCGATGAAGTACGTACTGTGTGACAGATTTAATTACAAAATGTGGTTTGTGGCGATGAGATTAATCGTGGAATAAGATCGTAAGAAAATGCTGTGATAGGTATTCCCATACATTGGTATATCTATTCAAGGTGACAATATATTTAAGATAGTCAAATATTCCCAATTTAATATTTTTCTAAAGCTTACGTACAACGGAAAGATAGATCCCAGTGTTACCTAGGTATCTTTTCGTTCTTCTTATGGCATCAATTATAAAAACAGCGTTGACTGAGAAATTATAAATCACTATCCAGTGAGCAACTGCGCCTCTCATGTGAACAGATCCCCCCAGAGCAGGTTTAGTTTTACTTGTTTACCTACAGAAAATATGTTTTTTTTTTTTTTTTTTTTCATAGAGGACGACGACTACTTAAAGTAAAATTCAAACCTACAACGCGATTTAAGTGGATAATTTTTAGACAGTTTAATATAACACAATGTCATTTCAAAGTACAGAAAACGCACGGCATCTCTGCTCTTTTCATTTTCTACTGGTATAGATATTATATATTTACAGGAAATCCCACGGAATTACCGAGATAAGTTTTTCTGGAAGCTATAGCAGGGGGCAACATTAATGAAAGAAATACCGCGAAAA
>NC_061110.1:107256134-107271134 GCF_015104395.2 Macrobrachium nipponense
AAGGAATAGAGGTATGAATCCAAATGGGGAACTCCCTTCCACATCTTTGTAAAACTAGATGATTTCTACAGTCATTGGGCTCTTGAAAAGATTATATATGCAAAAGTATACTGTCCGCTACATACACTGCACACTAGATTAGTTTCCTTACAAACAACAATTACTTATATATTCGAGAATCTTCGAGGTTATGTTAACTTTGTACAGATGAGGATTACCTAGTCAGATATGATTCAAACAAATTACAAGAAATTTTCCAATACAATCCACATTTAATGGTATGCATCATGGTCACAGAGATCAACATTCCGATGCAGCACAAAATGTCCATCACATTAGTGTATGTCTACAAGACTTCACAAGTCTGGAAGGCAAGATATCCTTGTAGGATCCCTGTCTCCGAATGCCTCGCGCGCCAGGCATTGAAAGAGGTGTGACGAACAACATTCCCAGTTGAGAAACAGGCTCCCTCGGAAGCTCTCTAAGAGCAAAAGTTTGCCTCTGACTATTTGTGCGTCTAAGTGAGCCCCACCCGACAATAGGGCATCTACCGCATCTTTGGAACACCTTTATCATGGCGAGTTCGTGAGGGGCGTGTTACCTTCGTGGTTCTGGTGGCACTAGGATCACAGCCGTCTCTAACAGAAGGTCTACGATTCGGTTTTTTGGTAGTGAACAGAGCGCCCGGTATTATCGAATCCCCTTTCCAAACGTCATAAAATTTCTTGAGCAAGCCATGTGCACATAGTCGAACCCGAGGAATTCCTGGGATTCACTTCACCAGTTTGTTACATGCTTCTTTCACCGTCTCCCACGAATTCTGTAGGCAGGCTGTATTCTTAATAAACGTAGTAATAAATGCAAAGCTATATTCATAAACCGTCGAGGGTTAAACCCTCACGCTTCATCCTTACATGATCGTCAGCATTATTTAATGAAGGAAATAAATGTTTCTATTTCTATTACGACTCCTATCAATACACACATAAATCTCAAAATATTCCCTCGGTTATATAATTCCCGATACGGGCGTTCTCACTGTTTTGCCAATGAATCCAAACAGCCAACGAACGACTCGAAATGGAAACATCTACTCTGCTTTAGTGGATGTATATGATTGCGTTTGTGTAATCGATGGCGTGACCCACAGAGTAAATGCATCATCTTGAAAGCACCTTCATCTACGTAATCAACCCCTTTCGCCTAATACTCGTCATTGGTTTGCATGTGACCGGAACCTAAAACCCTTTCCCCCATCACGATAAGCTACTGCAAATGAATTCCCTCAGGTCTAATTCTATATCTTCTAATTTCCTGCCCCCCCAGGTGGTGACTCAACTGAAGTCTCGTTATGAAGATCCTGACAAAATTAATCCTCGAGATTTTGGATGATTCAGGGCGGCCGTTAACATACCTGGAAATATATTCCAACATTTTAGTTTTTTACACAGGAAAAAAACACAACTGTAGGTTAGCCAAGACAACAAGAATAATCAGTGCATTCAGTCCAGATTCATACTAGCGATGCAAAATGAAAAGCCTCGTATGATCATGTATCAACGATAAAATTCATAAGAGCGTCTCAAATGAAAAACTTACCTCTGACTCATTGCTGGATGTCCAGTAGTTGATTGAGTGAAATCTATCTTCGTTGCAATGAAAGGGAAGCTCCAAGTACTCCACTGCCTCGAACTTTTTCTCTTATTGTTTATCAAATCATCTCTGGTCACTAGATATTCTAACCATGTCCCTTGTACCCGCGACTGCTTGCAAACTCAGCAATGGGTTTTATTTCTGGTAAGGGAAGGCATAATGATAATAAGCATTTATAGCTTTGCCTTGTTTCGTATTTATATCACTGGAATAGTTAGGGTACATCTTGCAAACACCGAAATTATCAGTTATTGCTCGAAACCCGAAAAAAAAATATTTGATGGAATATCATCAACTTAATCATATGCCAGCACATCGCAACCACATCTCTCAATTTGGTTTGTATTTCCGAATAAGATTTTGATATCTATAAACAGAAAGAATCTAAGAAACAGGACTCACCAGTGCTTGTCACATCCATCAGAGCGTTGTGGTCCAGCACGCTTTCATGACCTCCACATGTCCTGCTTCTGAGCAGTAATGCAGTGCGCTTTTCCCGTTTTTATTTTTGCTGTTCACATCAGCACCAGCATCTAAGAGGCACTTGACTATTTCCAAATAGCCGTAGAAGGAAGCTATCATCAGAGAAGTGACACAGCTTTCATTAGTAGCATCAATATCTGGAAAAAATATACCGATGAATAAGAGCAAAGCAAGAATTGGGATATGGGCTGGATTTGGGATATCTATAACTGCATTGCAGTAGACAACAAAATATAGCACTTGATGTGAGCAAGCTTTAGCGAACATCAGCCCAAGCAATATATAACAAAGCAGAAACTCACCTGCTCCGTGTTGCACAAGCAGTCTGACAGTATGGAGGTGGCCTTGCTCACATGCTGCTCGCAACGGAGAGCTTTCGAAAGTAGTAACGCCATTTGGATTAGCCCCTTTGGAAAGGAGAAATTCAACTATCCGGTAGTGGCCTTTAACACTAGCACACCATAAAGCACGCACTTCAGGTACAGGAAATCCTCGGACTGCAACTGCAAAGAAAGGAAACAATCCAATTATACGTCTGATGCTGCAAATTACCTTCTATGTAAAATGTCAAAGCACTCTCTCTGAGACCATTGTAGTTTTCAAACATCATCACAGTACAGTGGGCCAGAGAAAGCTAACTTTCGAAGACCATAAAAAATGACATACCTGTGCCCAGTTCTTCGATGTGTGCATTTTGGGATTCAACGAGGAATCTGACGAAGTTTTCATGTCCACGAAGAGCTGCCATGCACAATAAAGAACGTTCTTCCTCCTTGGCCTCCTCATGGCAGTGTTCAGTGCCCAATGGAGAGGACTGAAAATACACCGTACAAGAATGAGATAAACAAAAAAAATTAATGCTGGCTTCACAACAGCAAAGCAACAACAACAACAATAATAATAATAATAATAATAATAATAATAATAATAATAACAATAATAATATATCATAGGAACACTAGGCACAATCCTTAGCTCTCTGAAAAGGAACCTAGAAAAACAAATGCCGAAGTAGCTCCAGGACTTATACAGAAGAGTGTACTACTAGGAACAGCGCACAAAATCAGAAAAGTGATGGACTCGAAGAGGCAGGAGGCAAACCAGAAACCCACACTAAAAAAGAATAGCACACAGTCGAATAGGATGACTATGATAGACAAAAGTAATCAATAAATAATAATAATAAAAATAATAATGAAAATAATAATAATAATAATAATAATAATAATAATAATAATATCAGAGAGGACGGAATGGGTAGAAAAGATTAGACAATGGATGGAGCCAGATACAGAGAGAACAAAGATCCCCTCCATGAAAGCCTACAACACCAAGAAATTAAGGGAGAAAACAAGTGAGGTCAATGAAATAATGGGCATAATACACACCACCAGTATCACAGAAACAAATAACTTGGTATATGCAGGAGCAAGATTAGTAGCAGAACTGATGGGGATTCGAACACCAACACCACCGGCACAACCAACCCAACAGAAACCAAAACAGCAACCCCCTTGGAAAAGGCGCCTGGAAAAGCAAATCATGGTGATGAGATCTGACTGAGTAAACTGAAAGAGATGGCAGATGGCTAAGAAGCAAGAAAACAAGGGAGGAACTCAACGAGAAATACAAAGTACAAGAGAGGGGACTAAACAACACAATAGAAGATGTAAAACAGAGGCTTAAGGCCAAAGCACATAAGATCCAACGGTACATGAACAGGAATTTAAGGGATACAACAGAACAAACTATTCGGAACCAACCAGAAAAGACTATACAGCCAACTAAGAGGGGAAGACAACCACCCAGAAATTCCTGAAGCCGAACCAAGTAAGAGACTCTGGGAAAACATATGGAGTAATCCGGTATCACACAACAAACATGCAACATGGCTCCAGGAAGTCAAGGAAGAAGAAAAAGGGAGAATAAAACAATATCAGTTAAGAAATACTCATAGCAGCATGAGTCCTGAAATGGAGAAACAAATTCCACAGGTATGTATATGAACAATATTTAAAAGATAAATCTGTACAGAGAAACTGTGCATTTCTTTTTTTCAAATACCAGCATTACTGTTAATAGGTTGATGTCTCAAAGAGTACTCGTATAATCTTGATGACATACATTCTCTGTGTGGTCACAATATGCGCACGAAGATTCTCGTTAAAAAAACAGTGCATTCAGAGAGAAACTTCTCTCGGCGGGTGAAATACATTAAAATGATGGCCTATGTGCCATAATTGCGGAGTATTGTATACATTTCTTTGAACTATTTCACTGCCTTTCTATTCAAATCATAGCTTTCAAATACATAAATCACGTTTAGAGTATTCTACCCGATACCGATAAAACAAAGTGAATGGATATGTAGAAATTAGTCTTGCTGGTGAACATGGGAATAATAGTAGAAGCTATTCGTGTCAAATAATAACGGAAAATATTTATCGCATTGGCTATTTGCTGAATTCTTGTAGCCCTTCTTTGTAATTATTAAAAATCAGCTAGTTGACAGTTTCGTAAATGAACCAAACAAAAACTTCTTTCATTTTTCTTCTGAAGATTAAAAAAGGAAACCCATAAATTACTGTGTATAACGTGTTTACTTATAAGTTATTTACAAGTAAAATAGAAGTAAATACTTATAATTTTGTGGGTTTCTTTTTCAAGTTTCGTAAATGTCTGAAAATCGGAAATTGTTGGGAGTGTCCAAATCATTAAATATCTTATCTCTAAACTGAAAAAAAAATTAATTTCAAGAAAATCTCATGTGTAAGCTTCAACGTTTGATTTATTGAATAAAAAAATTCGTCTTAGTTTCATTGCTTTAAAATACTTATTCAATATTACTTTAGTAGGATTCAGTACGGTACTTATAGTTATGCCAAGTACAAATTACTACCAATTCGCCACTGACTCATTTATTTGAATTATTTTCAATGTGACTTGGAGTCCAAATGGTGTCCGGTGAGCCATGATCAGAAACAAACGGAAAAGTGACAATAGAAATCAAAGTTAAAAAAAAAAAACCAGGTGTGAGAATAACTATCGTAAGGTAAAGGAAAAGAAAAAGTTATATGTTTTCGTTTCGGGGCAGAAGAAAATAGAAATTTCACTGCATGTGTATGAGGTATGTGCTTGATAGCTGTCTTTCAAGTGAGCAATGGTCAAATTCACATTAATGGAGATATTACTTATATTATTAATATATAAATGAAAAATAAAACAATACAAGAGGAAAATTTCTACGCGAATAATTTAGAATGAGAAAAACGGCAAAACGTTTTAAAACCATCAACAACAAAAGTTTTTAAGCAGAAGAATATCATTATCTCATCGATTCGGGAAAATCTGAGAGAAATGATTACAAGTTGCAAAAAAAGTGATATCAAGAATAAAAACCCAAAGACAATCATTGTAGGGAGCGAAAAGCGAAAAATTATTCATTCGATGACGAAGAAAATATAATATTGAAAAAGGAATCTATGTCCAAGGAATCTGGTAAAAAAAAGAAAATGGCAAAGACTAAGGGGATGAAACTTTACGTCATAATACTGAGAATGATAAGTTAGAGAGTTGCTGTCAATGACAAAGATGAGACTTGAAGTCTGTTACTAAATTCACACATATCAGTAAAATACATTAGTGGCCGAAGTTGAAAACTGAAAACGAAGAATTTAGCAAAACCGGAACGGTATTTGGAAGCCTCTGTTTTCAGTGTTGAGACAATTTTCTGTTATAAAGGTGAATTTTTAATGAACAACAATTTAGTCACGACATCGTGCATGCATTCTTAGAAATAAAGCTTTTAATACATACATAAAAAAAAACTAGTAGAATAACCAAAGAGTTGGAAGGACCATAGGTTGAAATACTAATTCAGAAAAGACAAAACTGATACTTTGCAAGGGTAGACTATGACCAAAATCCAAGATGCTCCGACGACACGAAATTATAGAGAATTATTTCAGGGGAAAATGACTCATCAGAACAATATTTAGACAGGAATCCATATACCAAAAATATGGTACAAATTCTTAGATTTCAAAAGCTGTGACTCTGAAATCTAAGACCAGAGGGATGAATCACGGCATAAAATGATCAGAAATTGGTAACAAGTACAAGTTTTTAGAGCTGAATATATCCACGGTAGAAGCAGGTGTGATAATTTGATAAGTTATTTCAAATTTTAGAATCTGGGAAATGAGCTGGAAATATGTATAAGGGAACTAGCATGGCCAATGTACGGTAGAGACCGCAGATTGAAAGACCCTGATCCGAGAAAGATGAAAGCTGTTAATTTCCCAGCACAAATCAAGACAAATGTGCGAAGAGGAAGAAAGGAATAAAATAAATTCAAAATAAATGAGAAATTCTTAGTTTAAACCCCTCAGAAAAAAAAATTAATACCGTACAGAAAAAAAAAATTAACACCGAGCAACCAGACACAACCTATCTTGATATTCCTTATTTTTCAAGAGACTCACAAACAAGAATATGACCAAATGAGCCTTGAACATCATTATCACCCGAACATACGAGAAAGTGACAAACATGACGTCAAACTTCAAGAATAAATCCTACAAATATTTCAAAACATAACAGATATAACACATTCGACTTTTTGTAACTCGCAATATTGTGTCAAAGTCAGCCTAGGAAAAATCCAAACGTGAAACTAAATTTACAACCCGAAAAATATAAAAAAAAAGAGCAACAAAATCCAAGCTAAATGAAAATCTCTCGCATCAAAAGTCAAAATAAGGAATACAGATGCGCAAATAGTGAGGCAGTAACGATCTTAGTGGTTGGTCGATGAAGGTGAGTAAACTTAGTTTTTAGGTAGTGTAATCAGCACCAATTAAGGAATATCTAAGTATGAGAGATCAAATACTGAATGTGGTGTAGCGAATCAGGATTATGTCCTAAGTAACTGAACAGTTAATAAAAAATACTTAAATACAGATAAGCTATGAAGGTTTGTATACAACGACCCAATCAATAAGGCTAAACTACTAATATGAGTTATCATATTTACTAAAAAAACTATTTGCTCAAGACATTACAGGCTTTGATTAACATAGCTTAAATGGACATCTCTTTAACGAAGAAGTTCAACGCACATCTTGACACAGTAAAGTCTCAACATTGAAAAAGCCCAATCTTAGAATTAAAAGGATCCCGAGAAAGCTTCAATAATAAACTCAACATTTAACTTTTCCAAAAAAAAAACAATGTCTGGACAAAATTTGACCCAAGATTACGGGTTCCTTGAGTAAACTTTATATTTGTTAAAATATAACTGTAGGCTCCTACTGATTACACATACCTAAATGGTGAACTTTTTCGAAAGTATGTAAATCTGTAACAACAAAATATTCTTCCCTGAAAAACACGTGCTAAACCAAATCAAAACATGAAGAAAATTAACATACTCGTAATTTCGTATTCCTTTTTGTTTTTGAGTTTCACATAAAATATTCTCACTGGACAAAAACTGAAAAGATATGTTAATGTCCATTTACCTCTGTGCTGTATACGAAAGAATTCGCTGTTCCCGTCCATTTCGGAGTCTTTTATCACTGATGGAAGTTCAGGACTGAGAGAGCCACGTATCACCACACTTGGAGAAAAGACGAAACTGAGATTTTTGACAATTCTGGCCTATTTATGACGGCAGGACTCGGAAGGATGCGGGTTGAAATATCCTTAATCCTTAGACCAGTGGCTACCCAAGATGATATTCACGTTACGGAATTCTTTTCAGCCGCTGGCCCGCCCATCTCGACCATTTCTAGCATTGTTTTTTGACCTGTAATAAAAAGTAAATTACTTATTATAGACAAAAGAAACTTGTTTCACAGAAGCACCAAGCTAAATAAAATAAACATACCATGATTAGAAATTATAAAAAATTAGCAATATCTGAATATTGTATATAATAAATTCATTCCTGTATCCATTTCTTGGGGAATGATTCATGCAGAAGCAAGACGATAGGAGTAAATGACTAAGTGGCCTAATTGGCTGAGCCAGGTATGCCTCTTGAAGACAATTGGTCAATCCATATAAATCTCTTTCTGCCCCGCCCCCTTCCATCCTGTCATAGACTGACAATATAGAAGAAAAACAAGCATGTTCACCCTATTTCTAAGTTTCCGTTTGAAATAGTAATGAATGATAGCGTTGAAATATGCCTGTGTGTATGTGTGTGTGTTTGGTGCATGTATATGATGCGGTGATGTTGTATTTTGTATGTAATGAATGTCTTTATTTTTTAGTTTACGTAGATAGTAAAAGAGTTTGTATAGAGTTTATCATATAATATGACATAAAAGCGCAGGTCTAGATCGTTCTGACAATCAAACACTCTTATGATATCTGAACATACAAGTTTCCATCCCAAAAGGATATGTTATATGTATGCGTATTATTTTTTGCCAATATTAAGAGGTTCTCTATCCAGTTTGTGTATTTAGTCCACTGCATGTGTTAAACGTGTAGGACAAGGATTAATGTAGGAAATACTGCGATAAAATTGTACATTTAGTTGATCGTTTAAATTCGACTGGCCGCCTACGATACTTTACCGAATGCCGAGGATCGCTATACTTTCATATCAATTATCATAAAATTACACCGTTTGAAAATTAAATTAAGTAACGAAAGATATATTTTTTACCGGTACTTAGTTGACGAATTCTCGTTCATAAGGGTAAATATTGGCTTATCATGTACTCACCCACGTGCTTGCGTGTGTGTCCATATGTATACTATAAATGTATAATATATTATAAAATGTTCAATCGTGTTATTGTTTTTAGAATGAATTTTATGCTGAGACGGGCCCTTGCTTTTGGATAGCCGTAGATTGAAATGACATTGAGAAAGAACGCATTTCACAGCAATAAAACATGTCCTACTTGGGTTGGCGCATGGCCTTGAGAAATTAGACCTTGAGTTAACCCTTCTCTGTTACTGTGACTTTGTTGTCCTGGTGGTCTCCTGATGCGAGATTCCTAATTTTCGTTTTTTTTTTTTTTTTTTTTTTTTTTTTTTTTAGCACAGTGTCATTTCAATTCTAAATTCAGTTACTGCAAATATACGAAGATCACCACAATAACATTTCACTGCAATGATCTTAGTCAAATTACATTAATATGTAAATTACGCCGTGGTTTTAGTTTAAATGAAAAATACATTTATAATCAGATGTTAGTGCATAGCACGTTTCACTTTTGGGACTTATATAATATATTGTGCATTTTGCAAGTTCAAGTTTCATTTATCAAAATTTTTTCAAAAAAGTTACAATTAATATAGCTTTGTCAAATAGGAAAAAAAAAATACAGTAATTGAAGAATTAGCGTAATTTTTCCATATTCAAATGAATCAATCCATAGTTGTTGCTTCCACTGGAATTCAATGATCACGTTTGCTCTCAAGGACAACTTGGAGTTTTTGCAAATCGACAGTCAGAATGCAAATAAAGACGTTTATCAGTGTGCTATCTCTCTCTCTCTCTCTCTCACATGTATATATATATATATATATATATATATATATATATATATATATATAGGATATATATATATATATATATATATGTGTGTGTGTGTGTGTGTGTGTGTGTGTGTGTGTGTGTGTGTGTGTGTAGAGTTAGGAATATAGCTCTAAAAGAAAACATTTATCACATCCCTGTGTTTATGAGCTGTTTATTTCTTTCTCCCACAAAACATAACTGTCAGTGAGAGAACATTACCTTATTTTAGAAGTGCTGCCGAAGCACCAATAGTGATCTGATATATCTGAATTTGAAAACAAAATTATAGATTTTGATTTTTGGTTTTTTTAATTTCAAACAAGTTTTGTTCCTGATATCATCTTCCGTGCGAAGCAATTTTTAAATTGTTAAGTTTGTGTGATAAAAAAAGGAGTCGTATAATATCACGTTAGAAAGTATATGTAAAAAAAAAATTATATTCCTAGGAAAACACTTATCAATTTATTGTCAGATAAGTTTTAAAAAATCAAACAAAAATCACAGGACTTAAATTTTTTGTTTTTTGTCGTAGACAGACAACAACATTTTATAAACTAAGAACGTTAACCTGATATTTGAATAAAAACAAAAAGTATATATAAGAAACGAAAGAATACAAAGGATTGAAAGTCAGGAAGAGATAGAAAAAGGCAAAGTAACAGATGTTTGAAGACGGTTAAACGGGTATCTAATCCGCTGTTTTCCAACAATCTATGCTGTTGTGGGTACAACGGTTTTTGCAGGATTAAACCCTTAATTCGATGGGACCTACCTGGGCGACCCTGGATTGGACCCAGGGTCTGAATTATACCCTGAGTTGACCATTCTCTGTGACGCAAGGCGTATTCCAGAATCTTCCTTTCTGTCAGAAAACTACCCTTTCGAAAAATGTCCATTCTCATTTTCATGATGATGACGAAACTGTTCAACCAATAAGACAAAATAAAGCGTTTATGAAATTTCAAACCATGACTTTTATTCACAATGTGAATGATGTTCCAGATCACATGAGTGAGGAAATTAATTTGTTTATTTTCAGTTTTCTTAAATCATCATAGTTTTCAGGTTTTGTGTACTCATCCCACACGTTAATATTTTTTATAAAAAAATTATTCTGCTTTGGGGTCTATCTTATTTCACTACTACGGCGAGTATTCCTGTTCACTCTACACTACACTTCTATATTCAAAACTAATGGGGAATTGTGTAGAGACACCAGAAAGAAACTAACATTAGTATTTTCTTTAACATAACGACAGCTATCACCGAGGTTCATGAGTATCGATTAGTTTAATTGCCGTTTTCTTACAACAATGAATTATTAGAGCTGTTTACAGTAACTGCCCATCTTGTTATTTCAAAAAATGAACGTACTGGTGTAATTTCCAGTTTATTTTCTAGTATTTGAAGTGTTCAGAAATATAGAGGTCGTTCATTCCTAGTAAATAACGAAAAAGATTTGACACCATCGAAAAACTGTCATAAAAAAAGGTAAGTAATAGACGCCTGCCTTGCAGTGCTATTTCCTACCACGATTGGAAAATAAGAACAATCGAAAAAAGTAATTAAAAAGGGTACATGTCGCCGTACAGTCGTCTTCTATATGGAGAATTGCCTTAGAAACGACTTTATATAATAATATCACACACACACACACACACACACACACACACATATATATATATATTTTCAGTTGTATTCCACATAGGAAAATGAAAAAAGGTATATCTCAGAAATGCCCAACAGTTTCGTCCTCCAATGGACCTCTTCTTGGAGCGTTTATTAAGGAAAGAGATAAAGTTTACAGTGCATGCGGCCAAGAAAGGCCTAAAATGTTTTTAAACATACAGTTACCAAAAACTAGCAGTTTGAGCTACAAACTATTCAGCAGTAAAAATAACAATAAAAACAAGAATAGCAGTTGAGCAAATGAAAAATACCAAAATATCTAACGGGTAATACATCCATTTGAAACAGCATAACATACAGTACATATTAACAAACCTATACTATATGATAGTTAATGGATAACATTATCCAATTTTGTACTGACGTTTCATGACATGTAAGATAAAAGGATCTAATTTATACAAAACAGGCGATAAATTAAAATTTTTTCCTTTGCTGTGAACAATGCAAGCTGTCTCTATCAAATTTCTTTCAATAAAACATGTGCTCTTAAACAAAATCTTTGACCCGAGCCAGTCAATCGGTGCATTACATAAATTACTATGAACACATAAAGCATTGCTCGTATTATTTGTTCGTATATTATATTTATGATTTAAAATGCGTTTTTCGAGTGTCTTCCCAGATTGTCCTATATAAAAACTACCGCACTTGCATGGGATCTTATATATGACTCCTTCATTGTTCTCCGGACTATTATGAATTAAAGTTTTTCCAATGGTGCTAGGATATGAAAAAGTTGTACTAAACCAAGTAACTTTAGGGGGTAGACTATAGATTCTAATGTGGGATGGTATGGGAAACATATAAAATCCAGTTTTCTGTTTTTCTCCTCATATGAATAAAAGTGTTTTTCGTGCTACTTTAGACTGTAATCAATATCTTCCAATTTAAAATTATTTTCAACTACAACTTGATATATAAATTCTAGTTCCTCATTGATAAATTCCGGACTGCAGATATTAAGAGCTCTAAGAAACATTGATCTTAATGCTGAGAGTTTATTTTTACTTCTACTTTGTGTGAGGAGTAATTGCTAATAATAAGATTGTTATTAGTAGGTTTTCTGTATATTTTAAACTTGTAGCTAGAACTTACAACTGACCTCACAACTGTAACATCTAAAATGAGATAACACCATTGTCTTCTTCGTCTCAACCGTAAAAGTTATAGAGGGAACTAAATTATTGAGGTCTCTTAAAAATCTTCTGAATGTCAATAGAAGTTTTCAGTACCGCAAATACATCGTCAACATATCTAACCCAGAAACAATATCTGCCATAATTGAATTAGCTAATTCTAGATTCATAAAATTCCATGTAAATACTTGATAATACTGGGGACAAGCAATTACCCATCTGCATTCCAAATTTTTGTCGGTAAAATTTGCCATTAAAAATAAAACAAGTGTCAACCACGCACAGTCTGATTAGTTCTAAAATTACGTGATTAGGCAAAGACGTGACATGTTTATTTAGTTCGCTATTTAAAATTCTAAGACGTCGTTGACAGGTACACAGGTGAACAGACTTTTAACATCAAAGCTTACCATTATTTCATCATCTTTTGGAGTTTTCCCGATTATTCTGTTTACAAAATCTAAATTATTTTCAACATGCGAATTAGATATTGTACCTACAGTGGTTGCAATAATGTTACTAAGAATTTAGAAAGTTTGTAAGACACTGAACCAATAGTACTAATTATAGGACGTAATGGTTGTCCTTCCTTATGGGTTTTTAAGTGTACCATACAATAGGGAAGTCTAGCATTTACAGTAGTAAACGTACTAACCATGTATTGATTGTTCCCAAATATCTTTCTCAATCTTTTATGAACTGGCATTTACTCGCTCACAAGGATTAGAAATCAAATTGTTCATACGTATCTTGGTCATTTAACAGAATGTTCATTTTATCAACATAGTCTCCTCGATCCAAAACAACAACAACATTAGCTTTATCTGCCCTGGTTATGTGGATTTCTTTGTCTTTTCTGAGTGAGTCCAAAGCCTTATTCAGACGTTCGGAAAGAAGTTAAAAGTACAATGTACTGAGTTATGCACCATACACAACACCTCTGGCCAAATTTAGTGCATTCAATATATCCGGTTTATCAGTATAAGCATTTCTCTTTGATAATAAACTGTTTGCTGATTTCCACTATATCAGGTTTTCTCGTTGAATTATTGAATTTCAGTCCCAGTTCTAATACACACTTCTCATTTTCACTTAAAACTTTGGACGACAGATTAAGGAAGGTAGTTGGTATTTTTCCCATATGTTTTCCAATTCAGACTTCGATATGAGAAATCTTAATTTATTATCAAGCCTCCTCTTATGCACTGTGATCTGACGTCGTAGTTGATTGTAGACATAATCCAATAACCTCGCTTGCCAGTCCATAGGAATGTCTCTTAA
Organism: Macrobrachium nipponense; assembly: GCF_015104395.2. NCBI lineage: Eukaryota > Metazoa > Arthropoda > Malacostraca > Decapoda > Palaemonidae > Macrobrachium > Macrobrachium nipponense. Next base: position 107,269,920 of record NC_061110.1, read on the forward strand.
AAACTGACCACGTAGTTATACAGACTGAGCAAAATGCTTCCATTTTTTCTTCTTTCTTCGCGTTATCGATGTGTAAATTCAAAATCATGTTTTCCAAATTGCCAAAAGTAAACATCCTCTTCTCATTGCAGACGTCATCAACGAACGGGGCATCACGCATTCCCGCTTTACATCCCTAAGGAATATCCTTGTAATTTTACTTTGTGAGGCCCTAATTAGGACCCACCTTCTTGAAGTCAACACTAGTTGTCGGCAACGTGGATACAGATTAAGAAAAGCTTGAGAATTCGCGTGGACATCTTATAGTACTGGTAATCTTCTTAGGCACGAAGATATAGTAATTCAGTTGTTATTCCACATAGAAAATGAAAAAAGGTATATCTCAGAAAATGCCCAACAGTTTCGTCCTCAATGGACCTCTTCTTGGAGCGTTTATTAAGGAAAGAGATAAAGTTTACAGTGCATGCGGCCAAGAAAGGCCTAAAATGTTTTTTAAACATACAGTTACCAAAAACTAGCAGTTTGAGCTACAAACTATTCAGCAGTAAAATAACAATAAAAACAAGAATAGCAGTTGAGCAAATGAAAAATACCAAAATATCTACGGGGTAATACATCCATTTGAAACAGCATAACATACAGTACATTAACAAACCTATACTATATGATAGTTAATGGATAACATTATCCAATTTGTACTGACGTTTCATGACTGTAAGATAAAAGGATCTAATTTATATAAACCAGGCGATAAATTAAATTTTTTTCCTTTGCTGTGAACAATTCAAGCTGTCTCTATCAAATTTCTTTCAATAAAACATGTGCTCTTAAACAAAATCTTTGCCACCCGAGCCAGTCAATCGGTGCATTACATAAACTACTATGAACACTAAAGCATTGCTCGTATTATTTGTTCGTATATTATTATTTATGATTTAAAATGCGTTTTTCGAGTGTCTTCCCAGATTGTCCTATATAAAAACTACCGCACTTGCATGGATCTTATATATGACTCCTTCATTGTTCTCCGGACTATTATAATTAAAGTTTTTCCAATGGTGCTAGGATATGAAAAAGTTGTACTAAAACCAAGTAACTTTAGGGGGTAGACTATAGATTCTAATGTGGGATGGTATGGGAAACATATAAAATCCAGTTTTCTGTTTTTCTCCTCATATGAATAAAATGTTTTCGTGCTAACTTTAGACTGTAATC
>NC_061110.1:107286134-107302235 GCF_015104395.2 Macrobrachium nipponense
GTCAGCACTTAGCCCATTCATCTTCAACATCGTGATGGATGTGAATAAGACCAGGGATGTTGAGAAGCAGTGCCATGGTGCATATTATACGCGGATGACATTGTGTTGTGTTCAGAGGGGAAGGAGGAGTTGGAAGGAGGTTGGAGAGGTGGAGAGCAGCACTTGAGGAAAGAGAGGAATGAGAATAAGCAGATCAAAAACCGAATATTATGTGTTTCTAGTATTACTGAGGACGGTGGAAGTAGCATAAGATTGGGTTGGGGGAAGAAAAATAAAGACAAAGTACAGAAGTTCAAGTACTTGGAGGGTCCGTATTAGAGGATAGTGGAAGCATGGACCAAGAGGTGAGACACCGAATTCAGGCAGGATGGAATAACTGGAGGTCTGCATCAGGTGTCCTCTGTGACAAGAAGGTCCCTCTGAAATTGAAAGGAAAGTTCCATAGGACGGTGGTCAGACCAGCAATGTTATATGGAACAGAAACAGCAAGTATGAGGAAAACAGAATAGAAGAAGATGGATGTAGCAGAAATGAGAAGGCTTCGATGGTATGGACACCTGTTACGAAGGGAGGAACGTCATGTTGGAAGACATACGATGGAAATGGAAGTGCGGGGTAGAAGGAAGAAGGGAAGACCAAGAAAGAGATGGCGTGATTGTGTAGGGGAAGATATGGAATTGAAAGGTATAAATGAGAACGAGGCACAGGACAGAAATCGATGGAGACGACTCATTCGCAATGGCGACCCCATATAAAAATGGGTTTAAGCTAGGAAGAAGACATTCATGCACTCACGTATTTTTAATAAGGAGTAATGTATAGTTCTTACCACCATAATAAATGACGTCATGGCTTAACTTACCTTTACTCCTTAACCCTTCCTGAGTTAAAAAAAAGATCTTTTGCCACATGATTGTTTTCGTGTCACACGGCCATGAAAATATGTACTAGAAATTTGTGAAAATATAAAGTTCGTTGCCCCGGACAAAATTTATAGCTGGAGGAGATGAGTCTTATCGATATTCCACCGGATGCCTCAGTTATTCTGTATTTGGATTAACGACGACCTCGACCCGAAATTTTGATGTACCTTTTGCCGTCGAAACTTCAAATTGATCTGCTTCGTTTTCTTAGCATTTGAGAAAAAGCCGGAATCAGGCCAGCAAGGGCTCTAGCTCATAGAGTAGACCTTAAAGACATTCAGTGATATGAAAGTGGTAATGGTCATGAATGGAATGAGTTGTAAGAAATGCGTGGAAGTGCAAAAATGTCAGATAAAATGAAAAACACAACGGTATGAGTTAAATATCTTTACACCCCCAGGTCGCAGGGAGACAAAAAATAAATGAATAAATAAATAAATGAAATAAAAACTGAGTATGGCAGCGAGTAAAGAAAATGGGAAGAATTTTGCAATACGAGAGAGAGTGGGAAACCAAAACTCTACGGACTTACCCTGCCATATTTATTTTATTTTATATTAATACGCTCATTGCAATGATACTATATCGCTTTTCGGGAACAGGGAACGATGGAGTCAACGGAAAGATTTTTACGAAGAGAAAAAGCTGAATTTTCACATCCAATGAAAGGAAAACAAGTATTCTTTCCCTGTTTCTTGAAAAGAAATCTGTACATCGTCTATCTATTCAATGGCTCTTAGCCTGTAGGATCTGCACTATTGTTTTCTTAGCCTCCATCGGTAGAACGATAAGGTAGCAGCTCAAGTGGGAGACAGATTGGAAAAGTTAGGTCATTGAATATGGGAACCTGAACACAGAAAATAGGATCAAGAAATGTCAACCAGCATTAAAGACTGACTGACTGACTCCACTGTGGAAGTCGTTCGCTTGGTTTTTTCTAACAAAATATTCTTCATGGGTAGAAAAATAGTTCGTACGGACTTTTGTCACTGGTAGGGTATGTTTACTCTTCTCCTGATGTGACTTAAATATTCCGCAAGAAAAACTTGAGACGGTCCTGGGAAAATTCAATATCATCGATTTTCCACTCTTCGTCGTCAGGTTCCGCACCAATTTGCAGTAAATGTCTTCGCTGTGGAACGTCTCAGTTTCAGAAGTCCTTTATTCCTCACACCATTGGACTGTGGAACAGCCTCCCTATCACACAGTTGGAACTTCAGGAGTTTAAGCAAATTGCAATACATTATATACTGTCATAAAACTATTCTTCTGACATTTGAATTAATTTTCACCGATTTATTACTTTTTTTTTCTTTCTGCATTTCCCGTTACCTCGTCTTACTTCTTCCTAATGAACACCATATTTTTTGGAAGCTTGAATTTCAAGTCAAGTAACCCTATGTGCTTGCGCCATGTGAATAGGTTTCATCTTCATAATAATAATAATAATAATAATAATAATAATAATAATAATAAAGAAGGGTTTTGGTTGCAGCGAAGAGGGAGGGGGGTGAGGGGTTAGGGACCGGGTAGGCGTCAGCTGGGGACTTGTTGTCTCTTATGAACAACCTTCGCTGCTTCCATGGATTGTTCGGTGGTCTTCTGCCGCGCTTCTTCCTCAAATGCCAATTACTGGGGTGCAGGTGCGGGTTCTGGCCACGGAATTGATGTGTTATTTGTTTTTGCTTGTAATTTCGTAATGCAACCTAAGGTAGCCTACGTACACACACACACACCTTATATATATAAACTAATATATATATATATATATATATATATATATATATATATATATATATATATATTATAGATATATATATATATATATATATATATATATATATATATATATATAATGGTCACCTGATTTTTCTATTCCCCGTTTGGTGAGTGACAGCATATTCTATAATCCTCATTCCATTCGTTATGTCCAGTGCCTAGTATTTTTACGAAAAATTCCTAATTATCGCAGCATATCTTGTCGACCATTTTTCATTGCAGTCATTATTCGTGGGGAATAATGACGTTCGCGAAGGTAAGGATGCAAAGAGAAAGACAGACAAACCGAACACAGCAGCAGCAGAATATAAAAGCAATGTTCAATTTATCGGCATGTCTTACTTAACGGGCATTTAAATACTGATCAAATGTTCCAATTGTCCTTACATAAAACATCTCACAAAACTCTTGAAAAGGCAGTTAAGTTTCATCGATAATTTGGTGGAGTAGGAAGGTATACTGCGAAATAAATAATTGATCTAGAAATTTACGAAGCTATACTACATGTTGAAAAGTTTAAATCTTCATGCCTGTGCAATCTCGGTTGGCCCACTCACACACTAATGAGTTTAGAAGTTTTGCACCACAACTTAATTCATATTGAAGGAATTGAGATTATCTTAAATATTAAGTATTCCCCAAAACTTACTGTCAAGAAAAATGTTTAAAGATCTGTATACATCAGCGATGCCATAAACAGCCTGTCTAATAATAAATCGGCCGGCTGTGATGGTCTTACCGCAGAGGCTTTCAAATTCTGCCATCCGATAATTTACATTTTGTTAGCTGCCCTATTCAATGCTTGCATAATTCACCGGTTTCTTCCTGACTTCCTACTCTTAGTTCACTTGATACCATTAATCAAAACCAAGCTAAAGGACGCAGCTGATCCTGGCAACTACCGGCCGATTGCAATCACAACGATCGCATCGAAGATACTTGCCTCGGTTCTTCAAGTGAGACTTCTCCCCTTTCTACACACCACTGACAAACAGTTCGGGTTTAAAGCAAACCACTCAACCGACACCTGCATCTACATACTGAAAGAATTGCTGAACTACTACCTATCATCAACCTCTCCTGTTTTCCTTTGTTTTGATGTGAGAAAAGCATTTGACAGAGTAAACTACCTGAAGCTCTTCCTGAAGCTGCATAAAAGGGGCACACCCCTATATCTAATTGGCATTTTATATTGCTGGTTCTCCACACAGCAATTCTGAGTCAAATGGGGTAACGTATTATCGTACACCTTCGGCTCCCTAAACGGGCTTCGGCAAGGGGGCATTCTCTCTCCATATCTGTTTAATACGTACACAGATGCCTTGAATGTCAAACTGAACTCACTCCCAATCGAATGCACTGTCAGTGAAACAACTATGAACAACCTCTGTTACGCCGGCGATATGGTCCTGATTTCCCCATCAGTGCAAGGTCTCCAACGACTCATCGACACTTGCCGCCAATATGCAGAGGAATTTGATATAATCTACAACGAAACCAAGACCCAGTCGCTCCCGAGTTCGCTTAAGCATATTGCAGAACCACAAATTTTCCTCAGAAATCATTGGCTGGAATTTGTGCACGAATTTCCGTATTTGGGTCACATTATCACCGACAACCTAAAAGATACGACAGACATTGAACAGAGGCGTCGTAAACTATGTGCAACTGGCAACATGATTGCAAGGAGGTTTGCCTTCTGTCACCGAGACGTGAAACTGCTGCTCTTCCGCTCGTACTGCTGCAGTATCTATGGGTGTTCCCTCTGGACGAACTATACCCCAGAGACCATGAGACGCATCACTGTTGTGCACAATGACATTCTGACACGCCTCACAAACACTCCCCGCTACCACTCCGCCACACAGATGTTCATAAAAATCCAACCGGACAATTTAGAAATCATTGTTAGGCGAACAATGTCCAGTCTGGTAACCCGAGTGAGAAACAGCAGCAACTCGTTCATACAAAGCATCCTAAGGAGTGAAGCAAGAAGATCTAAATTGTGGGAAAGATGGGAAAATGAGCCCTTTGTCCCCTAAAGGACTTATTCTTTGTATTGGCAAGATGTCATCTGCAGATTTTGTCATTATATTTATTGCTGATATTTTAATTTTTCATTATTACTGTGATTACTATCAAGTTAGTTTTTTTACATTCAATTTTCGTATTTAGCCCTCTGGCCTGACTACTGTAACAACCTAAGGTCTCTAGTTGAAATTAAAGTTATATAAGCTGTGCACTAACGGGTTATAACTCTCAATGCATTTTTTTTTTCTCACCAATATTATTACTGTTATTACCAGCTTTATATTAACTATATTTTATGCTACCTCAGCTATTTTGTGGATAAGTGCCGATTATTCATTTTTTTTATCATGTTTCTTTATCTAGATTGTGTATATTACTGTCTATATTTTGTATACTCCATGTATATGGCCCTGAGCTGAAATAAAGGATATTATTATTATTATTATTATTATTATTATTATTATTATTATTATTATTATTATTATTATTATTATTACAGGTGGTGCAAAATCATTCCTTGTCATATGGTTATCCAATTAACTATTTGACTAGAGATAAAAATAATTTAAATATTTTATACAAAGACACCTGGTAATTTAAGTGGCAAACCTACCTTGGAAAATCATAATTCCAAAAGAAATAAATTAAGCAACCATTATTTTAACAATTGGGAGACGATGGCTGCTCTGAGATAAAAACAAATGCATGATATATTTTTGGAACATATATTTCTAAGACATTTAAGGAAAATACAAGTATTACAATGTACATACAACCATGAGATCTTGTTACACTATGCCAATAAGATGAAAAGGAGTTTTTTTTTTTTCTGAAAACATTTACAAGTGCTACTTACAGCTGGTCTACATATTTACAGAACAAATGCACAAGAATTTATTACATGAAATAAACTTTTATATATAGATATATAAATAGTACCACTAAAAATGATACTGATTAGTGCAAGTCAACAAAAAATTTCTCAAAGTCGGGGATGTAAGATACCTTATAAGGAATCCCAGTTCCCGAATGCAAGTGGCAGCTAAGCATTGCAGAGAGGTGTGACTCAGCACCATTTGCCCTTAGAAAAGAACCAGGTCCCCGGAAACCCCGCAGTGACGCCAGAACGTCTGCCGTTCGCCCGGCTATTCAAATGGCGTCTAAGTGAGCACCGGCTCGCAAAAGTGACTCGACCATGCCCTTGGAGCAATCCTCATTTTTGGCGAGCGTGTGGAGGGGCGTGTTGCTCTCCTTGTCGGTGGCGCAAGGATCTGCACCGGTGTCCAGCAGGAGGTCGATGACTGTCTTTCTAGGAGTGCTAGACACCGGCACTGAAAACCCGTCCATGAGCTTAAAGCTTCTACAGCAGGCGATGTGGAGAAGGCTCCGACCCGCTGCATCCCTTGGATTCTTCTTCAGTAGTTGATACAACGCACTCTTGAAAGTGTGTATCTGAGAGGACGAGAGCTGTGGCTGTAACATTGTTAACGATACTAATAAATGCATGATGATTGCAACAAACTCGTTAAGGTGTGATTCATTTAGCTTCTTCACGGAAATGTCGCTTTGATCTAATTCGGAAACAACCAGATTCAATTCCCTCGCGCCTTTTTCAAACACACACATGATATCATCGAAAAAATCCTTAGGTTGACAATTCCAGTTACTTACATGCTCTGCGTCCGTCAGGGATGAAAACAGCCCCAAGAATGACTTGAAGTGGTAGAGCCTAGCGTGGTTGAGTGGTTTTAGTCGGAAATATTGCACTTCGATAGCGTGAACCCAGAGGTTGATGCATTGTTTAAAGCAAAGCCCGTACATTTGTCGTAGTCGAGACCTGCTTCCCCGGATATATAGCATTGTAGTAAAATGATCGGGTCCTAAAACCCTCTCCTTCACGAGGAGAGACTGACGTTGGACTGACTCGAAGTCAGTGTTTAGGGCCTCTAGTTGCTCTAAGGTGGTGACTTCTCTGAACTCCTCGTGTGCAGGACCTTCCAAATTCAGTTCGGATTTTGGATAAGTCAGGACACCATCTACGTACCTGGAAACATATTGTTAAACGATTGTATTCAGTGCATAAGAAAGCATATACTGAAGCAGTTAAATAACACTATAATGTTAAATTGTAAATCCATGCATTCAATCATACTACTTTCCACAAATGAAATTCTTACTTTATCTATCAGACCTTGAGAAAAGTATGAGAATGATCACGAAAGAACTTACCTGTGGCTCATAGCTGATTTCCAGTAACTGAATAACACTGACATTCTTCCATATCGTCAAAAAGCGAAGTCCAAGTAACTCAAATGCATCGGCTTTCTCTTTAACAGATATCAGTCTGTTCTGCTTACTAGATATTCTACATTTCCACGTGGCAACGAAAGCTCGCCAGAATCAAAGGAGTATTTCCTGATAGAAAGAAGACGAGGAATGATTCATTTTGATAGTTCTTAGTATGAATAAATCTACAGGTGACTTTAGTCTAAATCTAACTTAATGTTTATGTGATTCCATTTAGAAAGAAATTCTTCCATCTCAGGCACCGTTTTAGAATGTACAAACAAAGCAATATCTTTTCATACCTAGAAACGAAAAAATAGTTGGTATATTATCAGTCAAATCAGCACAGAACATTACAGCATTCGAACCTCATCTTCAGTTCTGTAAAATTAATAATGCAAGATTTAAGCCGTTCAGACCAAACAATTCTAAGTAAGATTTAGGAAATTTAAACCAAACAATTTGAAGAAAAATTTTCATTTTTAAATCAAACAATCCTATGCAAGATTTAGATGTTTAAACACCAAACAATTCTAAGCAATATTTATGAGATTTACACCAAACATTTCTAAGCAAGATTTAGGATATTTAAACCAAATCATTCTAAGAAAGATTTAGGAGATGCACACCAAACAATTCTGTGCAAGATTTAGGACATTTAAACCATACAATGCTAAGCAAGATTTGGACATTTTAAAATCAAAACCATTCTAAGCAAGATTTAGGACATTTAAATCAAACCATTCTAGGCAAGGATTTATGACATTGTACACCAAACAATTCTAATCAAGATTTAGGATATTTAAAACAAACAGTTCTAAGCAAGATTTAGGACATATAAAACCAACACTTCTAAACAAGATTTAGGACATTTAAAACAGACAGTTCTAAGCAAGATCTAGGGCATTCAAAACAAACACTTCTAAACAAGATTTAGGACATTTAAATCAAAGAATTCGAAACAAGACTCACCAGAAATGTCGGCATCCATTTGACCGCTGTGATCCAGCAATACTTTCATTATTTCAATATGTCCCATTTCCGCACTCACATGCAAAGCGCTTTGCCCGTCTATACTCTTACCGTTCACGTCAACGCCAATTTCTAAAAGGTATTTCACAATTTCCAGACGGCAGTTGTGAGCAGCGAGCATCAGACAAGTGAACGAGTATGGATCAGTAGTCCTCGGTGGCTGAGGACACAAATGATAAATAAACAAATGATCAAATAATTAAACAATCAAATAAATATATAACATATGTAAATAAAAAAAAATATATTAGTTAAATTATAAATAAGTAAATACTTAAGTAAATAAACAAATAAATTAATAAATACAAAAGTAAATAAATAAACAATTACTTAAATAAATACATAAATACAAAAGTAAGTAAATAACTATATAAGCAAATAAATAAATAAATATGTAAAAAAATAGGCTGAACACGTAAAATAAATAAGTAAATCAATAAGCAAACAGATAAATAAGTAAATAAAAAATTAAGCTTATAAATAAATAAATAAGTTTCTTCAGCTTCAGCAAGATTTGCGAACTCCCGGCTAAGTGGGAGAAAACATAAATGCTGCACTTGAAAACTCACAGGCTCCGTGTTCCACCAACGAAGTTTGGCAATATCGAGGTGGCCATGGATACACGCTGCTCGCAGAGGAGTGGCTTTTGAATCTGGTAATGCCATTCACATTGGCTCCTTTGGAAAGGAGGTAGTCAATGACCGCGTACTGGCCCCCGACGGCAGCGCACCACAGAGGCCGAACTCCGTGCAAGAATATTCCGCCAATCGTTACTGCAAAGCAAAGAAATTTTAGGACATGCATACATACATACATACATACATACATACATACATACGTACATACATACATACACCCTAATATGGCCTTGTAAACATAAGCATATCTGACATGCATATTTATTGAATACATAAACAAATACTTAAAATCAATCAAAAAATATTAACTTGCAGTCGTTCTACAGATTCTATGAAACTTGTCGTTCTGTTTCTTTCTTTCCACATTAATTCATGCAAGTAAGTGTTTAAAAATTCCCTTCTACATCCGAGCATCCGTTTCACTCGTAATTTGTGTTTATTCCAGTAACTCCTAAATGTTTGTGTTTGAAAACTAGTAGTTCTGTCAACAAAATTCAATGAGTGGTTAACAGTATGATGAGCAAATCCAAAGTGCCTTTGAATGTTGCACTATTCGTTTCACTGGTCACTGTGAATAGTTGTTCCTGACAGCATTACTTTTCTGAATATAGGTAATAGTATAGTGTTTCAGCATTGCACAAGTCGACTCTCTCCATGTAACCACAAGCAGGTGACGAAGATGGATCAACACTCCAAAAAACCCACAAAAGTTTCTGAGGAGCCCGTTCACTATGGAGCTTTGGTTTATGGCTAAGCAAGACTCATCGATTTGCCCTGCTATTCCCTGGTCGACCATGCTTTATAGGTTTTTTTTTTTTTTCTTTAAATATTTCTCACAAATTTCACGAAAGAAACTGATCGTATTAATAACTGAAACTTTTGAAACAATCAGTAACTGTTTGTCTGCAATACATTCAGTTCCTGACACCTCGTAGAAAATACCTTCTATCCATTTTTGCAAGGAAATTTTTGATCGGAAAAAAAACACGATTCTTTGAATTGATTTGTAGTGTCTATGTGTTACAATATTCTTTAACTTGTCACTTCTAGACGTACTTATCTTGAACTGAAGAGCGTTAAGTCCAGTTCACAAAAACTTTAACACTATAGGATCACTTTAGTTCTCTTCTCAGACGATTCTGTTGCTTCATCCAGTTAATTTTGGGAAGCGAGTCTTCAACCAAGAAAACTTTGATAATCCGTTCATATACATGACGGTCCATGTTTGGAGGCTTAACGTCAGTAAATAAAATACATTTCTATGAAGAAGGAAAATGCTGACTCCCATTACTTGCACTTTTTCCTAAATAAGCACTTGTTTAACAATCAAACACAATAAGAAACTGTTAACGATCAAAAGAGAAACCAGGCAAATGGTTGGTTTAACGAAGAAATATTGAAATTACCAAGTGTAGTTTACCAAATAATCACTCCCTCATTTGAGCAAGTCAAGTAAGGATAAGTACTACTTGATTTTTAGGGAGTGCTTATTATTACTTGATCCTAACATATCATATATATATAATGATATATATATATATATATATATATATATATATATATATATATATATATATATATATATATATATATATATATATATATATACTTGTGTGTGTGGGAAACTCGTATTTACAGTAAATCTAGAACACAAGGCTACTAATACTACAAAATAACTTCTATATTTACAAATGTCCAATCGAATCTACATCAATTATTCAAGTATTTTAAAGTTGGACATAAAACATGCGAAAGCTCAAGAAATATGAAGTTTTAGAATTTTCGATATTAAAAAAAAAAAAAAAAAAAAAAAAAAACAAAAAAAAAAAAAAAAAAAAAAAAAAAAAGCGATCAAAACTTACTGCCTGTGCTGAGTTCTTCCACATTCGCATTTCTTGTTTCAACGAGAACTCTGGCACAGTCTAGATGTCCAAGAAAGCTGCCGCCGACAGTAATGAATCTTCAATCCAGTCCTTGGTTGGCCATCTTGCAGCAGCTTTCAGTGGCCGACGACAGCGACTGGAAAAAAGGTTACATTATATAAAGATTCATGGGTAATAATATCTTATACATAGACATATTATATATCATACATATATAATATATACACATATATATATATACATATATATAATCAAATATAGATATATAAACCCCCAAAAAAACATATATATATACAGTATACATATATCTATATACACAATATATCTACACATATATATACTATAATATATATATATATACATCTATATATATACATATAATATATACATATATATTATACATATTATATATATACATATATATATATACATTATATATCTAACATATATATATATACGATATATATATAACATATATATATATAATATATATATATACATATATATATATACATATATATATATACATATATATAATATATATATATATATATATATATTATACCATATATATATACATATATATATACATATATATATACACATATATATCACATAGATATCACATATATACCCATATATATACCACATATATATAACACATATATATTACACTATATATATAAATCATATCTACATATAATATACATTATTATATATATATATATATTATATATATATATATATATATATATATATATATCTATAATATATAACTATTCTATCTATATATATATATAGCTATTGTTACTCATCGTAGATCGGTTCATTTGTAATGATTATATATATATATATATATATCTATATATATATATATATATATATATATATATATATATATATCTATATATATATATATATATATATCTATATATATATATTGTAACGGTCCTTTTCTTCCGTTACTAAAATTAAATAACTTTCTTACCAATTCTGTTCACAACACGAAACTAAGTCCACAATCAGTGGAATAGCTCTCAAATATTATCAAAGTGCAAAATTAATTCGTGGGGAAAAACGAAAGAAGAAAAGAAAACACCACAAAAATACTTAATTTAATACAAAATATCTAGACAGAAGTTATTCCTGAACCTCGGAATACATATATTATTGAAAACCAATCACCCTGAAATATTTATAAACAACACACTTACCCAATTAAGATTGGAAAAGCAAAGATACATCCACAAAGAGAAGGGGGTTCAGACAGGAGAAGGCATACGGAAAGCAAGAATAACCTATCAAATACAAACTAAACCCTAGTGGTGGTTTCCCTCCTCTTAAACACTGGAGCTGTGGCCGTGATCTCCTTAATTATATATAGGTAATTTCTGTCTCCTCCCCGTAAAACACTGGAGTTTATAGCCGTGATCTTTATAATTTACTTATTATGCATCTGCGTCCAGAGACAAAAGTGAAGTGACAAAGTGATATTCCACAGGATTCACACATCAGCGATCCTACGTCCTCGAGGATGATCCTCCAAAAAACCCGGGACGTCCAAATCAAACCAGAGCCAAGGGCATCACAAAGATCGCCTGAACATTCCAAAAAATATTAATCACTTATACCTTGGCTAAGCGAGAGCCCCTCGACATTACTGAGCCGAAGTAAGGCAGGATGAGCGTAAATCCTTCAAGAATAATCATAAATCCAAGATAGGCGATACGATATGCAAATCCAAGTTCACCAAGGAGTTAATCAAGGCTCAGAGATCAACTGAACATCCGTTCAGTCCAAACAATCTCCGACACAGCCACGGTGGACCAGCACCACTCGCTCACAAATATATGGAAAGACAGAATGGTCATTAGTGGCAATTACCAAACAAGACAAACCACCGGGGAGGAGGAAAACAAACTAAATGGATAACATAAAATTCATATACATAACAAAAACCAGAATAATAAAAATAGCTAAGAATAAAATATCACAACAAAGTGACAAATATATATATAGATATATATAATAATATATATATATAATATATATATATCATATATATATTATTATATATATATATATCTATTGTTACTCATCGTAGATCGGTTCATCTGTAAATATATATATATATATATATATAAGTATATATATATAATATATATAGATATATATATACTATATATATATATATATCTATATATATATATATATATATATATATATATATTGCATATATATATATATAATATATATATATCTATATATATATATATTATATATATATATTATATATATATATATATATACCTATATATATAATATATATAATCTATATATATATATATATCTATATATAGTATATATATATATATATATATATATATATAATATATATCTATATATATCTATATATATATATATATTATTTATATATATATATATATATAATATATATATATATATAAATCTGTAAAAATGGAAAAACTGCTGGCGTGTGCGGGATAACTGCAGAGATGCTAAAAGCAGGAGGACGAAGGATGATAGAGGCATTAAGAGTTGTTTTTAGCATAGTTTGGAGAACAGAGGTGGTACCCAAGTGATTGGAAAAAGGCAATTATGATACAATATATAAAAATAAGGGAAGCAAAAGGGTGATTGGTAGGTAACTATCGGGCATAAGTTTACTGTCAGTCCCAGGGAAGATATTCATGAGAGTAATACTTAACAGAATAAGACCTATAGTAGAAGAGAAACTTAGAGAACCAGCAGTGTGGTTTTAGAAGTGGAAGGTCACAGTGGATCAAATTTTCACCTTAAGACAGATAATTGAGAAGAGATGGGAGTATGCAAAGCCAATATTCTGTGCTTTTATAGACTTGGAGAAAGCGTATGATTCAGTATGGAGAGATGGAATGTGGAGAGTGGCAGAACACTATGGTATACCACTGAAAGTGATAAGGATACTAAAGAACTGGTACCAAGGAGTGTGCAGCTGTGTACAGCTGGATGGACAGCAAAGTGAATGGTTCCCAGTTGGAAGTGGGGGCTAAGGACAGGATGTGTTATGCACCCACCTTGTTTAATGTATATATTGACCCATATAATGAGAAGAGTGATGGAGAATGAAAACAGAGGGGCTAGTATTGGTGGAGAAGTTTTTATGGATTTGGACTTTGCTGATGATGTTGCGTTGGTTGATGATACGTGCTGGTGCTGGTAGGTATGGTAATGAGGATGGAGACAGAGACACAGAATTTTGGCTTGAACATCAGCACAAAGAAGAGCGAGATCATGGTTGTGAGTAAGGATGATGATTGGGTGCACATGGAGGATATGACAATCAGAGGACAGGAACTCAAGCAAGTTGAGAAGTTTGTTTACTTGGGAAGTGTGGTAACAGCAGACGGGAGGCAAATTGAAGATATACAAAGAAGAAAACTAGGAGCAGCAAGAGCTTTTGAGGTTCTGAGAAAAAACGTTTGGTCGAGGCATGAAATCAGCTTGAGAACTAAGATGAGAATATTCAATGCAGTAGTACTACCAGTCCTGATGTATGGCTCGTCCACCTGGGCACTGACCAGAACAGAGGAGAAAAGGTTGGATGCTTTTGAGATGAAAGCTGCTGAGAAGAATACTTGCATTAAATGGGATGATTATGTTAGAAATGAAGACATCAGGTGAGATTGAGGCAAAGGCCAGTCAGTACCAGGTTGAAGAGGGGAAGGCTGAAATGGTTTGGACATGTTTGAGAGGATGGAAGAGAATAGAGACCCCGGAGAGCACTGAGAGCAGTACAAATAGGAAGAAGACCGCTGGGTAGACCGAGAACGAGGTGGATAGACATAATTGTCAGGGATCTTGAGGATGAAATCCAAAACTTAGAGGAAGCGAGGGAAATGGCTCGGGATAGAGACAGATGGAGAGAAACTGTATCAGCCTTATGCCACTGGCCAGTGGCGGGAAGATAAATCTAAAAAAAAAAAAAAAAAAAATCTATATATATATATATATATATATACTATATATATATATATATAATATATATATATATATATATTATATATATATATATATATGCATATATATATATATATATATATATATATATATATATATATATATATATATACATACATATATATACATATGTGCATTATAAATGTACATAAAACACTACAGACAAATGAAGATAAAACATTCTTCTTTCGAAAAGTTAAAATACTGCATTTAATGTTGCGAAATAAGATTACGATTCAAAATATTTTATTATTCACAAAACCAATATTCAATTACAGATAAACTAAGTGTCTTTACTTAACCATGTAATCATAAAACTAAAAAAAAACTAAAAGTTCTAAAGTAGCGGCCACTTTATTTATTTGCCGCAGATATTGGATACTTGAATTGAAAAGGCAGCCCAGCGGAAAAAAATAATGTTTCCTTGGGATAGTCAGGGCATGACTTAATGTGGGCATGTTTTAAGTGGGGTTAGGGAACCTATAACCCTAACAAGAATAATATATTCATTATACATATATTGCATAAGATATCACAGATAAACAGGTCCTAGATTCAACAGTTTTTTGAAAAAGAAACTGAAGTTGTCGCAAGAATTAAAATGATGCAAAGAAAATTTCAATAAAAAACTAAAAAGTGCCTCAGTGGCGTGGTCGGTATGGTTTGACCTGCCACCTTGGTGGCCGCGAGTTCGATTCTCGGGCATTCTATTGAGGAGAGAGATATTTATTTCTGGTGATAGAAGTTCACTCTCGACGTGGTTCGGAAGCCACGTAAAGCCGTTGGTCCCGTTGCTGAATAACCACGTGTTCCATGTAACGTAATAACACCATACAAACAAACAAACAAATAAGAAACTAAACTGAGATATTCAAAATTCAGTAGCAACTCTGGAAAATTAGAAGCTGGAGCTGACAAAATTTGTGCTTCGTTAAATGAAAATTTCAATTCATTTGGACATAAAGGGAGGTTCATCCCGATTATCTATTAAACAAAAAGAGTAAAAAACATTTGAAATTAAGCATACCTACATCAGTACATTCATTAGCGTTAGAAAACACAAAGACCAAATTACAAAGCAAAAAAAAAAAAAATTAAAATCGTTGAAAATAAGTTCCAGAAAAGGTACTATAGAGGAATCGTTGGACAGTATCATGATTGCAATCGAGATTGTGAAAACATTTCTACCGCCAGTTAGTGCTAACATTCGTGTTCATGGAAAAAGAAAACCCACAAAGCTACTGACTATAACTTGTTTACTTGTAAGTACGGACATAGTGTAAAGCAAAAAATTCTCTGTCAATACTTACAAGTAAACAAGTTATACTCAGTAAACCTTGTGGATTTCTTTTTCCATCTTCAGAAGGAAACTGTTCATATCATCTGAGGTTCTTGAATAAATAAGCATCATACAGTCAAAACTTTACAAACAGAATCATAGGAATATTATCACTTGCATGAAGGAAAACCAAGAAAACGTTTTATATCGAATCTATAGCACAATACACA
>NC_061110.1:107307735-107320235 GCF_015104395.2 Macrobrachium nipponense
GTTTCAAAAGTTTCAGTTATTAATACGATCAGTTTCTTTCGTGAAATTTGTGAGAAATATTTAAAGAAAAAAAAAACCTATAAAGCATGGTCGGCCAGGGATAGCAGGGCAAATCGATGAGTCTTGCTTTAGCCATAAACCAAAGCTCCATAGTGAACGGGCTCCTCAGAAACTTTTGTGGGTTTTTTGGAGTGTTGATCCATCTTCGTCACCTGCTTGTGGTTACATGGAGAGAGTCGACTTGTGCAATGCTGAAACACTATACTATTACCTATATTCAGAAAAGTAATGCTGTCAGGAACAACTATTCACAGTGACCAGTGAAACGAATAGTGCAACATTCAAAGGCACTTTGGATTTGCTCATCATACTGTTAACCACTCATTGAATTTTGTTGACAGAACTACTAGTTTTCAAACACAAACATTTAGGAGTTACTGGAATAAACACAAATTACGAGTGAAACGGATGCTCGGATGTAGAAGGGAATTTTTAAACACTTACTTGCATGAATTAATGTGGAAAGAAAGAAACAGAACGACAAGTTTCATAGAATCTGTAGAACGACTGCAAGTTAATATTTTTTTGATTGATTTTAGTATTTGTTTATGTATTCAATAAATATGCATGTCATATATGCTTATGTTTACAAGGCCATATTAGGGTGTATGTATGTATGTATGTATGTATGTATGTATGTATGTATGTATGTATGTATGTATGTATGTATGTATGTATGTCCTAAAATTTCTTTGCTTTGCAGTAACGATTGGCGGAATATTCTTGCACGGAGTTCGGCCTCTGTGGTGCGCTGCCGTCGGGGGCCAGTACGCGGTCATTGACTACCTCCTTTCCAAAGGAGCCAATGTGAATGGCATTACCAGATTCAAAAGCACTCCTCTGCGAGCAGCGTGTATCCATGGCCACCTCGATATTGCCAAACTTCTTGTGGAACACGGAGCCTGTGAGTTTTCAAGTGCAGCATTTATGTTTTCTCCCACTTAGCCGGAGTTCGCAAATCTTGCTGAAGCTGAAGAAACTCATTTATTTATTTATAAGCTTAATTTTTTATTTACTTATTTATCTGTTTGCTTATTGATTTACTTATTTATTTTACGTGTTCAGCTATGTTTGTACATATTATTATTTATTTGCTTATATAGATTACTACTTTTGGATTATGTAATTTATTAAGTAATTGACTGTTTATTTGTTATTTACTTTTGTATTTATTAATTTATTTGTTTATTTACTTAAGTATTTACTTATTTATAATTTAACTAATATAATTTTTTTTATTTACATATGTTTTTTTTATATATTTATTTGATTGTTTAATTATTTGATCATTTGTTTATTTATTCATTTGTGTCCTCAGCCACCGAGACTACTGATCCATACTCGTTCACTTGTCTGATGCTCGCTGCTCACAACTGCCGTCTGGAAATTGTGAAATACCTTTTAGAAATTGGCGTTGACGTGAACGGTAAGAGTATAGACGGGGCAAAGACTTTGCATGTGAGTGCGGAAATGGGACATATTGAAATAATGAAAGTATTGCTGGATCACAGCGGTCAAATGGATGCCGACATTTCTGGTGAGTCTTGTTTCGAATTCTTTGATTTAAATGTCCTAAATCTTGTTTAGAAGTGTTTGTTTTGAATGCCCTAGATCTTGCTTAGAACTGTCTGTTTTAAATGTCCTAAATCTTGTTTAGAAGTGTTGGTTTTATATGTCCTAAATCTTGCTTAGAACTGTTTGTTTTAAATATCCTAAATCTTGATTAGAATTGTTTGGTGTAAATGTCCTAAATCTTGCTTAGAATGGTTTGATTTAAATGTCCTAAATCTTGCTTAGCATTGTATGGTTTAAATGTCCTAAATCTTGCACAGAATTGTTTGGTGTGCATCTCCTAAATCTTTCTTAGAATGATTTGGTTTAAATATCCTAAATCTTGCTTAGCTTTGTTTGGTTTAAATGTCATAAATCTTGCTTAGCATTGTTTGGTTTCCCTAAATCTTGCTTAGAAATGTTTGGTGTAAATCTCATAAATATTGCTTAGAATTGTTTGGTGTTTAAACATCTAAATCTTGCATAGGATTGTTTGATTTAAAAATGAAAATTTTTCTTCAAATTGTTTGGTTTAAATTTCCTAAATCTTACTTAGAATTGTTTGGTCTGAACGGCTTAAATCTTGCATTATTAATTTACAGAACTGAACGATGAGGTTTCGAATGCTGTAATGTTCTGTGCTGATTTGACTGATAATATACCAACTATTTTTTCGTTTCTAGGTATGAAAAGATATTGCTTTGTTTGTACATTCTAAAACGGTGCCTGAGATGGAAGAATTTCTTTCTAAATGGAATCACATAAACATTAAGTTAGATTTAGACTAAAGTCACCTGTAGATTTATTCATACTAAGAACTATCAAAACTGAATCATTCCTCGTCTTCTTTCTATCAGGAAATACTCCTTTGATTCTGGCGAGCTTTCGTTGCCACGTGGAAATGGTAGAATATCTAGTAAGCAGAACAGACCTGATATCTGTTAAAGAGAAAGCCGATGCATTTGAGTTACTTGGAGCTTCGCTTTTTGACGATATGGAAGATATTGTCAGTGTTATTCAGTACTGGAAATCAGCTATGAGCCACAGGTAAGTTCTTTCGTGATCATTCTCATACTTTTCTCAAGGTCTGATAGATAAAGTAAGAATTTCATTTGTGGAAAGTAGTATGATTGAATGCATGGATTTACAATTTAACATTATAGTGTTATTTAACTGCTTCAGTATATGCTTTCTTATGCACTGAATACAATCGTTTAACAATATGTTTCCAGGTACGTAGATGGTGTCCTGACTTATCCAAAATCCGAACTGAATTTGGAAGGTCCTGCACACGAGGAGTTCAGAGAAGTCACCACCTTAGAGCAACTAGAGGCCCTAAACACTGACTTCGAGTCAGTCCAACGTCAGTCTCTCCTCGTGAAGGAGAGGGTTTTAGGACCCGATCATTTTACTACAATGCAAATGACGGTGCCTTTTCAAACTAATGCATCAACCTGTGGGTTCACGCTATCGAAGTGCAATATTTCCGACTAAAACCACTCAACCACGCTAGGCTCTACCACTTCAAGTCATTCTTGGGGCTGTTTTCATCCCTGACGGACGCAGAGCATGTAAGTAACTGGAATTGTCAACCTAAGGATTTTTTCGTGGATATCATGTGTGTGTTTGAAAAAGGCGCGAGGGAATTGAATCTGGTTGTTTCCGAATTAGATCAAAGCGACATTTCCGTGAAGAAGCTAAATGAATCACACCTTAACGAGTTTGTTGCAATCATCATGCATTTATTAGTATCGTTAACAATGTTACAGCCACAGCTCTCGTCCTCTCAGATACACACTTTCAGGAGTGCGTTGTATCAACTACTGAAGAAGAATCCAAGGGATGCAGCGGGTCGGAGCCTTCTCCACATCGCCTGCTGTAGAAGCTTTAAGCTCATGGACGGGTTTTCAGTGCCGGTGTCTAGCACTCCTAGAAAGACAGTCATCGACCTCCTGCTGGACACCGGTGCAGATCCTTGCGCCACCGACAAGGAGGCCAACACGCCCCTCCACACGCTCGCCAAAAATGAGGATTGCTCCAAGGGCATGGTCGAGTCACTTTTGCGAGCCGGTGCTCACTTAGACGCCATGAATAGCCGAAGGCAGACGTTCTGGTCACTGAGGGGTTCCCGGGGACCTGTTCTTTCTAAGGCAAAGGTGCTGAGTCACACCTCTCTGCAATGCTTAGCTGCCACTTGCATTCGGGAACATGGGATTCCTTATAAGGGTATCTTACATCCCCGACTTGAGAAATTTGTTGACTTGCACTAATCAAGTATCATTTTTAGTGGTACTATTTATATATCTATATATAAAAGTTTATTTCATGTAATAAATTCTTGTGCATTTGTTCTGTAAATATGTAGACCAGCTGTAAGTAGCACTTGTAAATGTTTTCAGAAAAAAACTCCTTTTCATCTTATTGGCATAGTGTAACAAGATCTCATGGTTGTATGTACATTGTAATACTTGTATTTTCCTTAAATGTCTTAGAAATATATGTTCCAAAAATATATCATGCATTTGTTTTTATCTCAGAGCAGCCATCGTCTCCCAATTGTTAAAATAATGGTTGCTTAATTTATTTCTTTTGGAATTATGATTTTCCAAGGTAGGTTTGCCACTTAAATTACCAGGTGTCTTTGTATAAAATATTTAAATTATTTTTATCTCTAGTCAAATAGTTAATTGGATAACCATATGACAAGGAATGATTTTGCACCACCTGTAATAATAATAATAATAATAATAATATCCTTTATTTCAGCTCAGGGCCATATACATGGAGTATACAAAATATAGACAGTAATATACACAATCTAGATAAAGAAACATGATAAAAAAAATGAATAATCGGCACTTATCCACAAAATAGCTGAGGTAGCATAAAATATAGTTAATATAAAGCTGGTAATAATCAGTAAGTAATATTGGTGAGAGAAAAAACAAAAAAAAATGCATTGAGAGTTATAACCCGTTAGTGCACAGCTTATATAACTTTAATTTCAACTAGAGACCTTAGGTTGTTACAGTAGTCAGGCCAGAGGGCTAAATACGAAAATTGAATGTAAAAAAACTAACTTGATAGTAATCACAGTAATAATGAAAAATTAAAATATCAGCAATAAATATAATGACAAAATCTGCAGATGACATCTTGCCAATACAAAGAATAAGTCCTTTAGGGGACAAAGGGCTCATTTTCCCATCTTTCCCACAATTTAGATCTTCTTGCTTCACTCCTTAGGATGCTTTGTATGAACGAGTTGCTGCTGTTTCTCACTCGGGTTACCAGACTGGACATTGTTCGCCTAACAATGATTTCTAAAATGTCCGGTTGGATTTTTATGAACATCTGTGTGGCGGATGGTAGCGGGGAGTGTTGTGAGGCGTGTCGAATGTCATTGTGCACAACAGTGATGCGTTCTCATGGTCTCTCGGGTATAGTTCGTCCAGAGGAACACCCATAGATACTGCAGCAGTACGAGCGGAAGAGCAGCAGTTTTTCACGTTTCTCGGTGACAGAAGGCAAACCTCCTTGCAATCATGTTGCCAGTTGCACATAGTTTACGACGCCTCTGTTCAATGTCTGTCGTATCTTTTAGGTTGTCGGTGATAATGTGACCCAAATACGGAAATTCGTGCACAAATTCCAGCCAATGATTTCTGAGGAAAATTTGTGGTTCTGCAATATGCTTAAGCGAACTCGGGAGCGACTGGGTCTTGGTTTCGTTGTAGATTATATCAAATTCCTCTGCATATTGGCGGCAAGTGTCGATGAGTCGTTGGAGACCTTGCACTGATGGGGAAATCAGGACCATATCGCCGGCGTAACAGAGGTTGTTCATAGTTGTTTCACTGACAGTGCATTCGATTGGGAGTGAGTTCAGTTTGACATTCAAGGCATCTGTGTACGTATTAAACAGATATGGAGAGAGAATGCCCCCTTGCCGAAGCCCGTTTAGGGAGCCGAAGGTGTACGATAATACGTTACCCCATTTGACTCAGAATTGCTGTGTGGAGAACCAGCAATATAAAATGCCAATTAGATATAGGGCTGTGCCCCTTTTAGCAGCTTCAGGAAGAGCTTCAGGTAGTTTACTCTGTCAAATGCTTTTCTCACATCAAAACAAAGGAAAACAGGAGAGGTTGATGATAGGTAGTAGTTCAGCAATTCTTTCAGTATGTAGATGCAGGTGTCGGTTGAGTGGTTTGCTTTAAACCCGAACTGTTTGTCAGTGGTGTGTAGAAAGGGGAGAAGTCTCACTTGAAGAACCGAGGCAAGTATCTTCGATGCGATCGTTGTGATTGCAATCGGCCGGTAGTTGCCAGGATCAGCTGCGTCCTTTAGCTTGGTTTTGATTAATGGTATCAAGTGAACTAAGAGTAGGAAGTCAGGAAGAAACCGGTGAATTATGCAAGCATTGAATAGGGCAGCTAACAAAATGTAAATTATCGGATGGCAGAATTTGAAAGCCTCTGCGGTAAGACCATCACAGCCGGCCGATTTATTATTAGACAGGCTGTTTATGGCATCGCTGATGTATACAGATCTTTAAACATTTTTCTTGACAGTAAGTTTTGGGGAATACTTAATATTTAAGATAATCTCAATTCCTTCAATATGAATTAAGTTGTGGTGCAAAACTTCTAAACTCATTAGTGTGTGAGTGGGGCAACCGAGATTGCACAGGCATTGAGATTTTAAACTTTTCAAACATGTAGTTATAGCTTCGTAATTTCTAGATCAATTATTTATTTCGCAGTATACCTTCCTACTCCACCAAATTATCGATGAAACTTAACTGCCTTTTCAAGAGTTTTGTGAGATGTTTTATGTAAGGACAATTGGAACATTTGATCAGTATTTAAATGCCCGTTAAGTAAGACATGCCGATAAATTGAACATTGCTTTTATATTCTGCTGCTGCTGTGTTCGGTTTGTCTGTCTTTCTCTTTGCATCCTTACCTTCGCGAACGTCATTATTCCCCACGAATAATGACTGCAATGAAAATGGTCGACAGAATATCTGCGATAATTAGGAATTTTCGTAAAAATACTAGGCACTGGACATAACGAATGGGAATGAGGATTATAGAATATGCTGTCACTCACCAAACGGGGAATAGAAAAATGCCCATTTAATGATATATTACCATATATATATATATATATATATATATATATATATAAGTATATCTATATATATATATATATATGTATATAATATATATATATATATATATATATATATATATATATATTAAATATGTATATATTTATATATATATATTATTTATTTTATATATAAGGGTGTGTGTGTGTGTACGTAGGCTACCTTAGGTTGCATTACGAAATTACAAGCAAAAACAAATAACACATCAATTCCGTGGCCAGAACCCGCACCTGCACCCCAGTAATTGGCATTTCAGCAAGAAGCGCGGCAGAAGACCACCGAACAATCAGGAAGCAGCCAAGGTTGTTCATAAGAGACAACAAGTCCCCAGCTGACGCCTACCGGGTCCCTAACCCCTCACGCCCCTCCCTCTTCGCTGCAACCAAAACCCTTCTTTATTATTATTGATTATTATTATTATTATTATTATTATTATTATTATTATTATTATTATTATTATTATTATGAAGATGAAACCTATTCACATGGCGCAAGCACATAGGGTTACTTGACTTGAAATTCAAGCTTCCAAAAAATATGGTGTTCATTAGGAAGAAGTAAGACGAGGTAACGGGAAATGCAGAAAGAAAAAAAAAGTAATAAATCGGTGAAAATTAATTCAAATGTCAGAAGAATAGTTTTATGACAGTATATAATGTATTGCAATTTGCTTAAACTCCTGAAGTTCCAACTGTGTGATAGGGAGGCTGTTCCACAGTCCAATGGTGTGAGGAATAAAGGACTTCTGAAACTGAGACGTTCCACAGCGAAGACATTTACTGCAAATTGGTGCGGAACCTGACGACGAAGAGTGGAAAATCGATGATATTGAATTTTCCCAGGACCGTCTCAAGTTTTTCTTGCGGGAATATTTAAGTCACATCAGGAGAAGAGTAAACATACCCTTACCAGTGACAAAAGTCCGTACGAACTATTTTCTTACCCATGAAGAATATTTTGTTAGAAAAAACCAAGCGACGACTCACATTGAGTCAGTCA
This sequence comes from Macrobrachium nipponense, assembly GCF_015104395.2. Lineage (NCBI taxonomy): Eukaryota > Metazoa > Arthropoda > Malacostraca > Decapoda > Palaemonidae > Macrobrachium > Macrobrachium nipponense. The sequence goes on from NC_061110.1 coordinate 107,315,522, forward strand.
GTCAGTCTTTAATCTGGTTGACATTTCTTGATCCTATTTTCTGTGTTCAGGTTCCCATGTTCAATGACCTAACTTTTCCAATCTGTCTCCCACTTGAGCTGCTACCTTATCGTTCTACCGATGGAGGCTAAGAAAACAATAGTGCAGATCCTACAGGCTAAGAGCCATTGAATAGACAGACGATGTACAGATTTCTCTTCAAGAAACAGGGAAAGAATACTTGTTTTCCTTTCATTGGATGTGAAAATTCAGCTTTTTCTCTTCGTAAAAATCTTTCCGTTGACTCCATCGTTCCCTGTTCCCGAAAAGCGATATAGTATCATTGCAATGAGCGTATTAATATAAAATAAAATAAATATGGCAGGGTAAGTCCGTAGAGTTTTGGTTTCCCACTCTCTCTCGTATTGCAAAATTCTTCCCATTTTCTTTACTCGCTGCCATACTCAGTTTTTATTTCATTCATTTATTTATTCATTTATTTTTTGTCTCCCTGCGACCTGGGGGTGTAAAGATATTTAACTCATACCCGTTGTGTTTTTCATTTTATCTGACATTTTTGCACTTCCACGCATTTCTTACAACTCATTCCATTCATGACCATTACCACTTTCATATCACTGAATGTCTTTAAGGTCTGCTCTATGAACCCGATCCCTTGCTGGCCTGATTCCGGCTTTTTCTCAAATGCTAAGAAAACGAAGCAGATCAATTTGAAGTTTCGACGGCAAAAGGTACATCAAAATTTCGGGTCGAGGTCGTCGTTAATCCAAATACAGAATAACTGAGGCATCCGGTGGAATATCGATAAGACTCATCTCCTCCAGCTATAAATTTTGTCCGGGGCAACGAACTTTATATTTTCACAAATTTCTAGTACATATTTTCATGGCCGTGTGACACGAAAACAATCATGTGGCAAAAGATCTTTTTTTTAACTCAGGAAGGGTTAAGGAGTAAAGGTAAGTTAAGCCATGACGTCATTTATTATGGTGGTAAGAACTATACATTACTCCTTATTAAAAATACGTGAGTGCATGAATGTCTTCTTCCTAGCTTAAACCCATTTTTATATGGGGTCGCCATTGCGAATGAGTCGTCTCCATCGATTTCTGTCCTGTGCCTCGTTCTCATTTATACCTTTCAATTCCATATCTTCCCTACACAATCACGCCATCTCTTTCTTGGTCTTCCCTTCTTCCTTCTACCCCGCACTTCCATTTCCATCGTATGTCTTCTGTCAGGTTAATTTGTTAGAACAATCGTAATCCGCTTGTTCCTTATTGTTTACCTGTTAACCATTAACCTGTTCTTCTTTCTCTTTGGGGTAAAGTGAGTTGACGTCTGCCGTACGATGCCTGATTTTAGTCAGTCAGTAGCACAACTTCGAGGGGTCAGTATGGAGCAGCTGCAGGTTATTGCTACCTGTTGGTCTCGACAAGAGGTTGGGGATCTTGTCTGTTGGTGTAGCTTCATCTCCGTTGGCAGTATGTGGCTGTCATGACGACAAAGTTCGTCTGTTGGCTGCATTAGAAGTTCGACTCATCGTTCTTGATGGCAGCGTGTGGGTGTCTCTACAACAAAGTTAGTCTGTTGGCTGCATTGGAAGTTCGACTCGTATGTTGGAGTGGCTTCGTTCCTGATGGCAGGGTGTGGGTGTGTCTACGACAAAGTTCGTCTGTTGGCTGCACTGGAAGTTCGACTCATCTATTGGAGTGACTTCGTTCCTGATGGCAGCGCGTGGGTAGTGTCTACGACAGAGTTCACCTGTTGGCTATGTTGGAAGTTCGACTCGTCTGTTGGAGTGGCTTCGTTTCAGATGGCAGCATAAGGCTGTTACGACGATAAGTTCGTCTGTGTGATATTTTGTGAGCCCACCTCTGTGTAACCTTATTGTGGTTCTGGTATTTATTTCTTGTTATTAAGACGTAGAGTATTTTTGAGACAAAAAAGTTCTAGTTATATGGAAGTGTGTAATTCAGAGTGTATCATTTTTGTGGTATAATCACTAATAAGTATTTTTAATGTTTACTACACTCAAGTTTTTGTTCAGTCATTTGGGTAAATTTGTAAGGTTTAATTGACTGACTAATTGTTATGTATTACTGATCCTTTATTGTAATGATTCCCCTGTGTTTTGGGAGATTTATTTACTGTGCTGCTCATGTATTAATGATTCGTTCATTTAGTTGTAATGTCAGTTTTTGACATTTATGTATTGGCTTCTTTTATTTTCATTTTAAAGTGATTAATAGGTTTAGCTACTGACTCATTTGTAGATAATGTATACTATTATAAATAATAAATTAGTTTAAGGTACCTTTTTTTTTTTTTTGGTCGAGTTCCTTCCTCCACTGTTGGTCTCATTCACTGCCAGTTTTTACAGTCCCGTTTGCTTTAAAGTTTAAAGAACCTGATGAACCATCGTCGGTTCATAACAATGGCGACCTTGCCAGGATTCGGCACTGTTTGGCTGGCAGGTTTGTGGCAGCATCGGAGGTGAGTAAGAGAGGTGCAGTTTAAAATTTTTTTTTTTTTTTTTTTTTTTTTTTTTTTTTTTTTTTTTTTTTTTTTTTTTTTTTTTTTTTTTAGGTAGGGAGGTGTCAGGTTAATTTGTTAGAACAATCGTAATCAGCTTGTTCCTTATTGTTTACCTGTTAACCATTTAACCCCTGTTTCTTCTTTCTCTTTGGGGTAAAGTGAGTTGACGTCTGCCGTACGATGCCTGATTTTAGTCAGTCAGTAGCACAACTTCGAGGGGTCAGTATGGAGCAGCTGCAGGTATTGCTTACCTGTTGGTCTCGACAAGAGGTTGGGGATCTTGTCTGTTGGTGTAGCTTCATCTCCGTTGGCAGTATGTGGCTGTCATGACGACAAAGTTCGTCTGTTGGCTGCATTAGAAGTTCGACTCATCGTTCTTGATGGCAGCGTGTGGGTGTCTCTACAACAAAGTTAGTCTGTTGGCTGCATTGGAAGTTCGACTCGTATGTTGGAGTGGCTTCGTTCCTGATGGCAGGGTGTGGGTGTGTCTACGACAAAGTTCGTCTGTTGGCTGCACTGGAAGTTCGACTCATCTATTGGAGTGACTTCGTTCCTGATGGCAGCGCGTGGGTAGTGTCTACGACAGAGTTCACCTGTTGGCTATGTTGGAAGTTCGACTCGTCTGTTGGAGTGGCTTCGTTTCAGATGGCAGCATAAGGCTGTTACGACGATAAGTTCGTCTGTGTGATATTTTGTGAGCCCACCTCTGTGTAACCTTATTGTGGTTCTGGTATTTATTTCTTGTTATTAAGACGTAGAGTATTTTTGAGACAAAAAAGTTCTAGTTATATGGAAGTGTGTAATTCAGAGTGTATCATTTTTGTGGTATAATCACTAATAAGTATTTTTAATGTTTACTACACTCAAGTTTTTGTTCAGTCATTTGGGTAAATTTGTGAGGTTTAATTGACTGACTATTTGTTATGTGATTATCTGATCCTTTATTGTAATGATTCCCCTGTGTTTTGGGAGATTTATTTACTGTGCTGCTCATGTATTAATGATTCGTTCATTTAGTTGTAATGTCAGTTTTTGACATTTATGTATTGGCTTCTTTTATTTTCATTTTAAAGTGATTAATAGGTTTAGCTACTGACTCATTTGTAGATAATGTATACTATTATAAATAATAAATTAGTTTAAGGTACCTTTTTTTTTTTTTTGGTCGAGTTCCTTCCTCCACTGTTGGTCTCATTCACTGCCAGTTTTTACAGTCCCGTTTGCTTTAAAGTTTAAAGAACCTGATGAACCATCGTCGGTTCATAACAATGGCGACCTTAGGCCAGGATTCGGCACTGTTTGGCTGGCAGGTTTGTGGCAGCATCGGAGGTGAGTAAGAGAGGTGCAGTTTAAAATTTTTTTTTTTTTTTTTTTTTTTTTTTTTTTTTTTTAGGTAGGGAGGTGTCAGGTTAATTTGTTAGAACAATCGTAATCCGCTTGTTCCTTATTGTTTACCTGTTAACCATTAACCTGTTCTTCTTTCTCTTTGGGGTAAAGTGAGTTGACGTCTGCCGTACGATGCCTGATTTTAGTCAGTCAGTAGCACAACTTCGAGGGGTCAGTATGGAGCAGCTGCAGGTATTGCTTACCTGTTGGTCTCGACAAGAGGTTGGGGATCTTGTCTGTTGGTGTAGCTTCATCTCCGTTGGCAGTATGTGGCTGTCATGACGACAAAGTTCGTCTGTTGGCTGCATTAGAAGTTCGACTCATCTGTTCTGATGGGCAGCGTGTGGTGTCTCTACAACAAAGTTAGTCTGTTGGCTGCATTGGAAGTTCGACTCGTATGTTGGAGTGGCTTCGTTCCTGATGGCAGGGTGTGGGTGTGTCTACGACAAAGTTCGTCTGTTGGCTGCACTGGAAGTTCGACTGACTATCTATTGGAGTGACTTCGTTCCTGATGGCAGCGCGTGGGTAGTGTCTACGACAGAGTTCACCTGTTGGCTATGTTGGAAGTTCGACTCGTCTGTTGGAGTGGCTTCGTTTCAGATGGCAGCATAAGGCTGTTACGACGATAAGTTCGTCTGTGTGATATTTTGTGAGCCCACCTCTGTGTAACCTTATTGTGGTTCTGGTATTTATTTCTTGTTATTAAGACGTAGAGTATTTTTGAGACAAAAAAAGTTCTAGTTATATGGAAGTGTGTAATTCAGAGTGTATCATTTTTGTGGTATAATCA
>NC_061110.1:107330235-107337735 GCF_015104395.2 Macrobrachium nipponense
TACCTAACTGACCGTTTGTGTTGTATTAATCTCTAGGGAAGTGATTTACCTGTAAATCCGATGTAAGATTGGTCACAGTCCTGGCATGGGATCTCATATACCCCAGAGTCTTTGGGCGATGTCTTTTGTTGGACGTTTAATCAGGGATTTGGCTAAGGTATTTGGGTAGGTAAATGCAAAAGGGTTGGATTTCCCAAGGGTGTGAGTTACTCTCTTAATCGTCTCCAGGTGGGGAATTTTTATTTTATTGTTGGGTGTGTCTCTGGTCTTGTCTTTAGGGGGTCGGTAGAAAATTACGTTTGCTTTTTGAATTGCTTTCTCAATTATATGGTCAGGATACTTTAAAGATGAAAGTTGCTTGCGAATTAGTTCAAATTCTTTTTCCAGGAAATCTGGGGAACAAATTCGTAAGGCTCTTAAGAATAGGTTGCTAGCTAGACCTATCTTGATAGTATTGTCATTATAGCTAAAGTAGTGAATATATGAAAGTGAGAAACGTTGGTTTTCTGTATATGGTAAATTTGTATTCTGTCGTGTCTCTGATTATTAAAACATCAAGAAAAGGAATTTTGTTGTCTGTTTCCCATTCAACTTTAAATTTGATGCTGGGCACTAATGCGTTTAATTTTGAGAGGAATTCATTAAAATTACCCCACTTATTTATCCCAAAATGTTAGTATGTCATCCACGTATCTCATCCACAGCATGTTTTTTTTTGTTTTGGGTTTTATTGCATTTATTACTGTAGTTTCAAAGTATTCCATGTACAGATTGGCTAAAATAGGACTTAAAGGACTACCATACTACACCCGAATTTTTGCTTGTAGAATGATTCCCCGAATGAAAATACGTTATTCGATGCACATAATTCAACTAACTTTATTATTTTGTCAAGTGCCAAAGGGAAATGATCTGAATAGGGGGATAATTTTTCCCTTAAAAACTGAAGAACGTCCTGTACTGGTACTTTGTGAATAGGGAGTCTACGTCAAGGCTTAAAAGTTTTATGTTGTGAAGTGGTATATGTGCTTCTCTGAATTTGTGACAAAAGTCTTCCGAATGTTTGATGTGTGCACTGGGAGAAAAGTGCTAAAAAGGAGAAAGGAGGCCAGCTAACCATTTAGAAATTTTGTAATTGAAAGCTCCGGCGCATGAAACGATGGGTCTGAATGGAAGATTGTCTTTGTGAGTTTTGGGAAGACCATAAAAGTAGGGTAATTTAGGATTAATTACTTTAAATTTCTCTAATAGTTCAATACTCTTTTTGTCTTGGCCAATTAATCTTACTTTCCGAAAAAATTCTGTGGGAACGTTCTGGAGGGGATTTTCGTCAGTTTTTCGTAAGTATTTGTGTCGCTAAGGAGCTGGTTGATTTTGTCGAGGTAGAAGTCTTTGTCCATTATTACAATTTTGCCGTCTTTGTCGGATCTACTTATTATAACATCTAACTTTTTTAGCGAGTGGATGGCTATCATGAATCTGCGGGGAACAGGATATTTCTTATGAAGGTCAGTTAAAGCATTTAGTAACACTCCTTTTAAACATATCTCTTCACGGCTGTAGTTTTTGTCAGATATGAATTTATCAAAACAAAAGCCACTATGAAGTCTAGGTTGTTTTTGCGGTCTGGCAATTAGGGCAAAGGATAAGCCTAAATTTAAAACTAAATGTTGATTTACAGTAAGGGGGGTGTTGGATAAGTTTAAAACTTTGTCTTGTTGTTCAAGATTATTCCATGCGCTATTATCTATTAGGTTATTTAACTTGCGTAAAAGTCTGTTGGAATGAGTCACGCTATTATAGGCAGCAATGTCGGAACAGAATGAAATCAGATACCTGTATACGTGGTCCGTAGTGAGGAGGCGAAGATTAGATTGAGTTCCATATATCACTCTGCGTAGCACGAAGATATCGTTTCTCGTATTGGTGATTCTTTCTTCCAGGAAAATCTTGTGTGATAGAGGGAAGGGGTTTGATTGCAGAGGCCATCTCCCGAATCCGTACATTTTTGGAAGTACTTGTTCTTTGAGGGAGACAGCAGTCTCTGAAATATAGTACTTTTTCTCTATTTTGGTGTTTATATGGGCTCCTTTTATTAGATATATATATATATATATATATATATATATATATATATATATATATATATATATATATATATATATATATATATATATATATATATATATATATATATATATATATTAGTTCTTTAAATTGCTTTGCTTTGCAGTAACGATTCACGGGAGATTCTTGCACGGAGTTCGGCCTCTGTGGTGCGCTACCGTCGGGGGCCAGTACGCGGTCATTGACTACCTCCTTTCCAAAGGAGCCAATGTGAATGGCATTACCAGATTCAACAGCACTCCTCTGCGAGCAGCGTGTATCCATGGCCACCTCGATATTGCCAAACTTCTTGTGGAACACGGAGCCTGTGAGTTTTCAAGTGCAGCATTTATGTTTTCTCCCACTTAGCCGGAGTTCGCAAATCTTGCTGAAGCTGAAGAAACTCATTTATTTATTTACTTCTTTGTTTACTTATTTATCGGTTTGTTTATTCATTTACTTACTTATTTTACGTATTTAGCCAATTTATTTACATATTTATATATTTATTCATTTATTTACTTTTGTAGTTATTTATTTTTTTATTATTTGTTTAGGTATTTGCTTATTTATTTAATTTTGTATTTTTTTTATTTATTTATTTATTTATTTATTTATTTATTTATTTATTTATTTATTTATTCATTTAATTAAGTATTTGTTTATACATCTACTTAAATGTTTAATTATTTATTTTTTAACTAATATAATTTTTTAATTTATACATGTTTTTTATATATTTATTTGATTGTTGAATTATTTGACCATTTGTTTAATTATTCATTTGTGTCCTCAGCCACCGAGACTACTGATCCATACTCGTTCACTTGTCTGATGCTCGCTGCTCACAACCGCCGTCTGGAAATTGTGAAATACCTTTTAGAAATTGGCGTTGACGTGAACGGTAAGAGTATGGACGGGCAAAGCGCTTTGCATGTGAGTGCGGAAATAGGACATATTGAAATAATGAAAGTGTTGCTGGATCACAACGGTCAAATGGATGCCGACATTTCTGGTGAGTCTTTTTTCGTTTTTTCAAATCTTTGGTTTAAATGTCCTAAATCTTTCTTAGAACTGTTTGTTTTAAATGTCCTAAATCCTACTTAGCATTGTTTGGTTTAAATATCCTAAATCTTGCTTAGCAATGCTTGGTTTAAATGTCCTAAATCTTGCTAGAATTGTTTGGTGTAAATGTCCTAAACCTTGCTTAAAATTGTTTGGTTTAAATGTCCTAAATGTTGCTTAGCATTGTTTGGTTTAAATGTCCTAAATCTTGATTAGCATTGTTTGGTTTAAATGTCTTAAATCTTGCTTAGCATTGTTTGGTTTAAATGTCCTAAATCTTGCCTAGAAGTGTTTGGTGTAAATCTCCTAAATCTTGCTTAGAATTGTTTGGTATTTAAATATCTAAATCTTGCTTAGAATTGTTTGGTATTTAAATATCTAAATCTTGCTTAGAATTGTTTGGTTTAAATCTGATAAATCTTGCTTTGAATTGTTTGGTTTAAATCTCCTAAATCTTACTTAGAACTGTTTGGTCTAAACGACTTAAATCTTGCATAATTCATTTACAGAACTGAACGATGAGGTTTTCGAATGCTGTAATGTTTTGTGCTGAGTTTGACTGAAATATTTTTTCGTTTCTTGGTATAAAAAGATTGCTTTGTTTGTACATTCTAAAACGGTGCCTGAGATGGAAAATTTTCTTTTTAAATGGAATCACATAAACGCTGAGTTAGATTTAGACTAAAGTCACCTGTAGATTTATTCACACTAAGAACTATCAAAACTGAATCATTCCTCGTCTTCCTTTTATCAGGAATTACTCCTCTGATTCTGGCGAGCTTTCGTTGCCACTTGGAAATGGTAGAATATCTTGTAAGCAGAACAGACTTGATATCTGTTAAAGAGAAAGCCGATGCATTCGAGTTACTTGGAGCTTCGCTTTTAGACGATTTGGAAGATATTGTCAGTGTTATTCAGTACTGGAAATCAGCTATGAGCCACAGGTAAGTTCTTTCGTGATCATTCTCATACGTTTCTCAAGGTCTGATAGATAAAGTAAGAATTTCATTTGTGGAAAATAGTATGATTGAATGCCTTGAATTACTATTTAACATTGTTGAGTGTTATTTAACTGCTTCAGTATATGCTTTCTTATGCACTGAATACAATCTTTTAACAATATGTTTCCAGGTACGTAGATGGTGTCCTGACTTATCCAAAATCCGAACTGAATTTGGAAGGTCCTGCACACGAGGAGTTCAGAGAAGTCACCACCTTAGAGCAACTAGAGGCCATAGAGACTGACTTCGAGTCAGTCCAACGTCAGTCTCTCCTCGTGAAGGAGAGGGTTTTAGGACCCGATCATTTTACCACACTGCTATATATCCGGGACGCAGGTCTCGACTACGCAAATGACGGTGCTTTCAAGCAATGCATCAACCTGTGGGTTCACGCTATCGAAGTGCAATATTTCCGGCTAAAACCACTCAACCACGCTAGGCTCTACCACTTCAGGTCATTCGTGGGGCTGTTTTCATCCCTGACGGACGCAGAGCATGTAAGTAACTGGAATCGTCAACCTAAGGATTTTTTCGATGATATTATGTGTGTGTTTGAAAAAGGCGCGAGGGAATTGAATCTGGTTGTTTCCGAATTAGATCAAAGCGACATTTCCGTGAAGAAGCTAAATGAATCACACCTTAACGAGTGTGTTGCAATCATCATGCATTTATTAGTATCGTTAACAATGTTACAGCCACAGCTCTCGTCCTCTCAGATACACACTTTCAGGAGTGCGTTGTATCAACTACTGAAGAAGGATCCAAGGGATGCAGCGGGTTGGAGCCTTCTCCACATCGCCTGGACGGGTTTTCAGTGCCGGTGTCTAGCACCGTGACCGGTGCAGATCCTTGCGCCACCGACAAGGAGGGCAACACGCCCCTCCACACGCTTGCCAAAAATGAGGATTGCTCCAAGGGCATGGTCGAGTCACTTTTGCGAGCCGGTGCTCACTTAGACGCCATGAATAGCCGAAGGCAGACGTTCTGGTCACTGAGGGGTTCCCGGGAACACCCGTTCTTTCTAAGGCAAAGGTGCTGAGTCACACCTCTGCAATGCTTAGCTGCCACTTGCATTCGGGAACATGGGATTCCTTAGGGTAGGGTCTTTACATCCCCGACTTGAGAAATTTGTTGACATGCACTAATCAAGTATCATTTTTAATGGTGCTATTTATATATGTATATATAAAAGTATATATTTCATGTAAGAAATTCTTGTACATTTGTTCTGTAAATATGTAGACCAGCTGTAAGTAGCACTTGTAAATGTTTTCAGAAAAACTCCTTTTCATCTTATTGGCATAGTGTAACAAAGATTCTCATGGTTGTATGTACATTGTAATACTTGTATTTTCCTTAAATGTCTTAGAAATATATGTTCCAAAAATATATCATGCCTTTGGTTTTATCTCAGAGCAGCCATCGTCTCCCAATTGTTAAAATAATGGTTGCTTAATTTATTTCTTTTGGATTTATGATTTTACAAGGTAGGTTTGCCACTTAAATTACCAAGTGTCTTTGTATAAAATATTTAAATTATTTTTATCTCTAGTCAAATAGTTAATTAGATAACCATATTCACAAGGAATGATTTCGCACCACCTATAATAATAATATCCTTTATTTCAGCTCAGGGCCATATACTGGAATATACAAAATACAGACAGTAATATACACAATCTAGTTACAAGAGACACATGATAAAAAAATGAATAATCGGCACTTATCCTCAAAATAGCTGGAGGTAGCATAAAATATATTTAACATAAAACTGGTAATAAACAGTAATAACATTGGCGAGAAAAAAATGCACTGAGAGTTATAACCCGTTAGTGCGCAGATTATATAACTTAAATTTCAACTAGAGACCCTTAGGGGTGGTTACAGTAGTCAGGCCAGAGGGCTAAATACGAAAATTGAATGAAAAAAAACTTTAACTTGATAGTAATCACAGTAATAATGAAAAATTAAAATATCAGCAATAAATATAATAATGACAAAATCTGCAGATGACATCTTGCCAATACAGAGAATAAGTCCTTTAGGGGGACAAAGGGCTCATTTTCCCATCTTTCCCACAATTTAGATCTTCTTGATCTTCTTGCTTCACTCCTTAGGATGCTTTGTATGAGCGAGTTGCTGCTGTTTCTCACTCGGGTTACCAGAGTGGTCATTGTTCGCTTAAGAATGATTTTTAAATTGTCCAGGTTGGTTTCTATGAACATCTGTGTGGCGGAGTGGTAGCGGGGAGTGTTTGTGAGGCGTCTCAGAATGTCATTGTGCACAACAGTGATGCGTCTCATGGTCTCTCGGGTATAGTTCGTCCAGAGGGAACACCCATAGATACTGTAGCAGTACGAGCGGAAGAGCAGCAGTTTCACGTCTCGGTGACAGAAGGCAAACCTCCTTGCAATCATGTTGCCAGTTGTACATAGTTTACGACGCCTCTGTTCAATGTCTGCCGTATCTTTTAGGTCGTCGGTGATAATGTGACCCAAATACGGAAATTCGTGCACAAATTCCAGCCAATGATTTCCGAGGAAAATTTGTGGTCTGCAATATGCTTAAGCGATCTCGGGAGCGACATGCACTGGGTCTTGGTTTCGTTGTAGATTATATCAAATTCCTCTGCATATTGGCGGCAAGTGTCGATGAGTCGTTGGAGACCTTGCACTGATGGGGAAATCAGGACCATATCGTCGGCGTAACAGAGATTGTTTATAGTTGTTTCACTGACAGTGCATCCGATTGGGAGTGAGTTCAGTTTGACATTCAAGGCATCTGTGTACGTATTAAACAGATATGGAGAGAGAATGCCCCCTTGCCGAAGCCCGTTTAGGGAGCCGAAGGTGTACGATAATACGTTACCCCATTTGACTCAGAATTGCTGTGTGGAGAACCAGCAATATAAAATGCCAATTAGATATAGGGGTGTGCCCCTTTTATGCAGCTTCAGGAAGAGCTTCAGGTAGTTTACTCTGTCAAATGCTTTTCTCACATCAAAACAAAGGAAAACAGGAGAGGCTGATGATAGGTAGTAGTTCAGCAATTCTTTCAGTATGTAGATGCAGGTGTCGGTTGAGTGGTTTGCTTTAAACCCGAACTGGTTGTCAGTGGTGTGTAGAAAGGGGAGAAGTCTCACTAGAAGAACCGACTCAAGTATCTTCGATGCGATCGTTGTGATTGCAATCGGCCGGTAGTTGCCAGGGTCAGCTGCGTCCTTTAGCTTGGTTTTGATTAATGGTATCAAGTGAACTAAGAGTAGGGAGTCTGGAAGAAACCGGTGAATTATGCAAGCATTGAATAGGACAGCTAACAAAATGTAAAT
>NC_061110.1:107342735-107347735 GCF_015104395.2 Macrobrachium nipponense
ATATATATATATATATATATGTAATGTACTTTCAAATTTATCAGTTAAAATGGCCGTTTAGGCGACAAACCCATATCAGTGGTATCAATTTTGTCCATTGAAGGATAAGAAAGTTAGTGCATCAAAATTAAAGTTATAAAACGAAATTCGTTGTTCTGACTGCAAGACGTTAACATGTTATTTTGTTTAATCATATGGATACCTTCTTTTATTAAGATTTATTTTTGTATATAATAATCACGGGACTTGAATTTTAATCGCTTCATCATCTTTGAAACTTTCTAAACTTTATCAAAATATTTGCAAATTATGTTCTATACAAAAATACTGTAGAAATACACTCGTTTGAAAGGAACAATCCCCAATAGAGCAGTAATATATTGTACACAATCCTAGCATGTATTGTGGTGGATATTATTTGAGTCGAGTAAATCAATGTAAATATTAAATCAGTTACACAAAAGAATTATGCGCTTAATGCATGTTTCGAAAGTCATAGCGATTTCATAACCAGGTGTGAATTACAATAAGACTGTTATCACCGGATTTCTCTTCGATAATCCAGTACCTGGGATAATCCGAGACAGCTGTTCCTCATTTGAAGCTTATCTTGAAACATTTGACGTGGCCGTTGTTGTCATAGAAACGGCTACTTAATCCTTTTGCTTCAATTGTTTTTGTGTCAAATCGCATGGGTTTTAGACACTTGTTATGAAATGCTTTCATTTTACTTGACTTTGGGAGGACATCATGTGGTCCATCCTTAGAGCATTTTCTTGCATGTTTGGAGCCCATGCTTTTATTTTTGTGGACATGATTAAACGCAAGAAAGTTCTGGCGTGTCCCAAAAAAATATTTTTTTTGTACTTTTAGAGCATTTTAATAGAAAGCGTGTTTAAAAAAGTTTTTTTTTTATTATTATTTTTAGAGGTTAAGTCAAAACGGAGAATATTTGTGATCCTAACTCAATATTTCATTTGAATACTGTCATATGAAAATAGAACTTGATAACGTTCATAGCTTTCAATATCACTTTCTGAAGCAACTTGAGTTTTTGGGTGTTCAGTTCTTATCGTATAGTTGACTATCAACTAATCACTGTAGGTGACATTTAATAATTTTCATTTGAAAATATATTTCAGTCTTAAAATGAGTGCAAATCGGCAGTGTAAATTAGTGTGAATTATAAATGCCATTCCATACGAATAACTTTTCCTAACAGCTGTCATTAAACTTTATTTGTTCACTGGTATCTTTTGGTGATTATCAAAATAATCGAAAACATAATTAGAAGACACAAAGTAAACATTTTTTTTTTCCAGAACGACGAATAAAGTTTCGTGTATAATTAAAAACTATACAAACCATACAAGTGCCAGAAAGCACATACACAAAGTCGTGCAAAGGATGACTGATGGCTCGACCAAAGGATTTTTTTTTACTCACATTCATGTATGTATGGATATATATATATATATATATATATGTATATATATATATATATATATATATATATATATATATATATATATATATATATAATATATATATATATAAGCGATTATCACAGGAAAATGGTAGTCAAAAAATCCAAGCGCTTTCGTCTCTACTAAGACATTGTCAAGGAACGTACCTTGACAATGTCTTAGTAAAGACGAAAGCGCTTGGATTTCTGCCTCTTTTTCCTGTGGTATTCGCATATTTATTGAAAGCACCTGCATCTACTGTGACTTTTTAACCACACACACACACACACACATACACACACACACACACACACACACACATATATATATATATATATATATATATATATATATATATATATATATATATATATATATATATATATATATATATATATATATACATATATATATATGATATATATATATATATATTATATATATATATATATATATTTATGTTTATTAAAGATTAAACTACGAAAGTACTTGTTCCAAGTGCCCAGTTTTTCACTCACGTTTCTTCCTTGGATTTAAGAATATTCCCAAGTACGTGTTTCTTCGTGCTATATTGGATATATATATATATATATATATATATATATATATATATATATACTATATATATATATATATATATATATATATATATATTATTAAATTATAATGCTGCCTACGGGGATTTAATTTCCGTGGTAAAGGCTAGTAGCTATCTCTCTCTCTCTCTCCTCTCTCTCTCTCGTCTTTCTCTCTCTCTCTCAGAGAATGAGCTATTTATACATAACGGAGAGAAATGGAAGTATAGTGATGATGATGACGAAAGAATAATAAGTAGGTGAGGCGAGGGCAAATTAGAAACAAAGCGATTTCTTGAAGCGTAGAAGGAAATTCTATATGTATTACGTTTTTAAACCTGGCACTGTCAGCACATATGACTTATAAACCATGAGACACAGCGCTGGGTTTAGTAATTGTGTGCACAATTCGTGAGATTAAGCTAAATACATGGCTGTATTTACCGTCTTTGTTGGTGACACTTTCAAATGTGATATGTGTATTTCCTAGAGTTGGCTGTAATGGAAACTGATTACACATGACGGAACTAGAACGAAAATATGACTTGCATTTTCTCCCTAAGTATAGATACACCATACACGCACACACATACATACACACACACACACACACACACACATATATATATATATATATATATATATATATATATATATATATATATATATATATATATATATATATATATATGTATATGTATATATATATATATATATATATATATATATATATATATATATATATATATATATATATATATATAGTATATATATATATATATATGTGTGTGTGTGTGTGTGTGTGTGTGCATAAATGAAACACGAAAATATATAACGTGATGAATATATGTTATATAAAGAATGATGAAATTTACGAAGGAAAGAGAAACGGGGATTATATATATATATATATATATTATATATATATATATATATATATATATATATATATATATATATATATATATATATATATAGTGTGTGTGTGTGTGTGTGTGTGTGTGTGCGTGTGTGTGTGTGTGTGTGTATACTATGTTAGTGTCTAGTAGAGTTCCTCACGTTATGAAAACGTATTTTTCATTTTGCCAACCTTGCGCCAACATTTTTCGCATAGCAACTTTGGAGCCGTATTATTGCATAATTTTGCTTTCATATCGGAAGTTGAGTTAGGGCAAATATAATTAAACAGGTAACGAAGCTGGAAGCATAAAATATCACATAAATATGCAACGTTTGTATCGTAATTACCAGTTTTCTCTTTCTTTTTACACACAGACATATATAAATATATATGAACACACACACACACACACACACACACACACACACACACACACATATATATATATATATATATATATATATATATATATATATATATAGATATATATATATATATATATATATATATATTTAGCAGAAGTTAATGATAATAAGAAAGGACAAATTTTAGAAATGATGTAAATGTTTGAAGAGAGACCGAAGGAAAAATTTACTGGTAGAAGTGTAAAGCATGTATGGCTGTTTTGACAATTATGTCATAGTTTTGCTCTAGGAATTTTTTTAAACGGCAAAGAAACAGGTCTGCTTCAAATAAAAAAATATCAAACTATTGGCACTGTGATTACAAAATGAAAAGTTCAGATCTCTCGTTATTTCATATTCTGGTATTCTTTGGCGGGTGTAATGTAGAAAATATTTTACGAACGTTTTTTTTTATTTTTTATTTTTTCGATATTTGCATGCACGCGTTAGTCGTCATATTTACGTAAAAATGCCCTTGTATCTAAACATGCATTTTGTGTGAACACATTTGATTTTATTAGTAATTATGGATTAAAAGGAAGATGGGAAATTCCTCGGGGACTTGTAAGCAAAACAAGGCAACGGGACCTTAAATATCATAGGATTTAGAAGCACTTACAAGACCTTCTGCTTCTGACCAAAAGGTTTCTCTTTGCTAATCCCGAGTCCGCTTTACAGATTTCACCATATATGTGGGGTGAAGAGTTATCATAATATCTCAAGTTTTACTTCTAGCTTCAAGGCATATTAATTGTTTTTTTTACATTTTCCTAGATTAGGTCATAAGTCATTTGATAGTACTTCCTGTCCCTTCTCCCTTTGTCTGCATTAGATCAAATAAATCTATAGGGAACGTTATATTCTTATTTCACAGTTAGTAGGACACAAACCTGGTTGAAAAGGAATATCGCTTTTGTACCCAATGTTAAATATATGTATGTATACATAATGTAAGCGAATACCACAGGAAGACGATAGGCAGAAATCCAAGCGCTTCCGTCTTTATTGAGACATTGTCAAGAAACGAATGAAATACAGTTGAAAAGAAAGTTACCAGGAAAACAAAAGGATCAAGAATACCAGATGGTTAATTGTCAAAAGGGTCAAAATGAAAGAGATAATCCAGGATTATCGGATATCACACGGTCCCCCACTTAAACATAGATTTAACCATAAGAGAAACTAAAGCTTAGCTATACAAAGTCAACAACATGTATAAAACTGAATATATTATTTTTATTGCTTATATTCATGTACGTATATACAATTCTCTGATAGTTGCATTCGACCCTTTTTGCCCCAAAATGCGACTGAATTATGGACCGAAGAAATCTCTAAATCTGTTCGTAAGATTTTTTCTTCACCACTACTTGTCGACAATGTCGCCGAACACAACACGTGAAGTGAATGAGTAATTCTTAAAACCTGATTAGACATGAACTAAACCAAAATATTGTTTCAAACCATCTTGTTCCATTAAAACATACTATATTTGTCTGTTATTAATAAAAGCTGGGATTTCCTAGTTTTTAAAATCTTCTCATAATCTATCTCTTCTGTCTTTATTACCTCTTACATTCTGTTACTGTTTTCAAATGAACACCATATTCTTTGAAAGCTTTGAATTTCGAGTCAATGGCTCCTGCTGAGTTGT
>NC_061110.1:107352735-107367735 GCF_015104395.2 Macrobrachium nipponense
CATACACACACAGGCATATTTAAACGCTATCATTCATTACTTAAACGGAAACATAAGGTGAATATGCTTATTTTTCTTCTATATCGTCAGCCTATGACAGGCTGGAAGGAGGTGGGGCAGAAACAGATTCATATGGTTTGACCAATTGTCTTCAAGAGGCATACCTGGCTCAGCCAATTAGGGCACTCAGTCATGTACTCCCATCGTCTTGCTTCTGCATGAATCATTCCCCAAGAAATGGATACAGGAATGAATTTATTATATTACAAATTCTTCAGCTAGTGTTCATTTTTTTTATAATTTCTAATCATGGTACGTCCATTTATTTAGCTTGGTGGATCTATGAAACAAGTTTATTTTTTGTCTATAAGCAATTTACTTTTATTACAGGTCAAACAGTGCTAGAAATGGTCGAGATGGGCGGGCAAGCGGCTGAAAAGAATTCCGTAACGTGAATAGCATCTTGGGTAGCCACTGGTCTAAGGATTAAGGATATTTCAACCCCGCCTCCTTCCGAGTCCTGCCGTCATAAATAGGCCAGAATTGTCAAAAATCTCAGTTTCGTCTTTTCTCCAAGTGTGGTGATACGTGGCTCTCTCAGTCCTGAACTTCCATCAGTGATAAAAGACTCCGAAATGGACGGGAACGCGAATTCTTTCGTATACAGCACAGAGGTAAATGACATTAACATATCTTTTCAGTTTTTGCCAGGGAGAATATTTTATGTGAAACAAAAACAAAAAACAATACGAAATTACGAGTATGTTCATTTTCTTCATGTTTTGATTTGGTTTAGCACGTGTTTTTCAGGGAAGAATATTTTGTTGTTACAGGTTTACATACTTTCGAAAAAAGTTCACCATTTAGGTAGTGTAATCAGTAGGACCCTACAGTTATATTTTAACAAATATAAAGTTTACTCAAGGAACCTGTAATCTTGGGTCAAATTTTGTCCAGACATTGTTTTTTTTTGGAAAAGTTAAATGTTGAGTTTATTATTGAAGCTTTGCCGGGATCTTTTTAATTCTAAGAGTGACTTTTTCAATGTTGAGACTTTACTGTGTCAAGATGTGCGTTGAACTTCTTCGTTAAAGAGATGTCCATTTAAGCTATGTTAATCAAAGCCTGTAATGTCTTGAGCAAATAATTTTGTTAGTAAATATGATAACTCATATTAGTAGTTTAGCCTTATTGATTGGGTCGTTGTATACAAACCTTCATAGCTTATCTGTATTTAAGTATTTTTTATTAACTGTTCAGTTACTCAGGACATAATCCTGATTCGCTACACCACATTCAGTATTTGATCTCTCAGATATTCCTTAATAGGTGCTTCTAACAAAAAACTAAGGTCTCTGATGGCTATGAAAAGTACAGAAATCCACACATAAGCATTTACTCACTATTTGCACATCTGTATTCCTTATTTTGACTTTTGATGTGAGAGATTTTCATTTAGCTTGGATTTTGTTGCTCTTTTTTTTTTTAATATTTCTCGGGTTGTAAATTTAGTTTCACGTTTGGATTTTTCCTAGGCTGACTTTGGTGCAGTATTGCGAGTTACAAAAAGTCGAATGTGTTATATCTGTTATGTTTTGAAATATTTGTAGGATTTATTCTTGAACTTTGACGTCATTTTTGTCACTTTCTCGTATGTTCGGGTGATAATAATGTTCAAGGCTCATTTGGTCCTATTCTTGTTTGTGAGTCTCTTGAAAAATAAGGAATATCAAGATATGTTGTGTTCTGGTTGCTCGGTGTTAATTTTTTCAGTACGGTATTAATTTCTTTTTGCTGAGGGGTTTAAAATAAGAATTTCTCATTTATTTTGAATTTATTTTATTCCTTTCTTCCTCTTCGCACATTTGTCTTGATTTGTGCTGGGAAATTAACATCTTTCATCTTTCTCTGATCAGGGTCTTTCAATCTGCGGTCTTTACCGTACATTGGCCATCCTAGTTCCTTATACATATTTCCAGCTCATCCCAGATTCTCTAATTTGAAAAAACTTATCAAATTATCACACCTGCTTCTACAGTGGATATATTCAGCTCTAAAAACTTGTACTTGTTAGTACCAATTTCTGTTCATTTTATGGCGTGATTCATCCCTCTGGTCTTAGATTTTCAAGAGTCACAGCTTTTGAAATCTAAGAATTTGTACCATATTTTTGGTATATGGATTCCTGTCTAAATATTGTTCTGATGAGTCATTTTCCCCTGAAATTATTTTCTATAATTTCGTGTCGTCTGAGCATCTTGGATTTTGGTCATAGTCTACCCTTGCAAAGTATCAGTTTTGTCTTTTCTGAATTAGTATTTCAACCTATGGTCCTTCCAACTCTTTGGTTATTCTACTAGTTTTTTTTATGTATGTATTAAAAGCTTATCTCTAAGAAAGCATAGACGATGTCGTGACTGCATTGTTGTTCATTAAAAATTCACCTTTATAACAGTAAATTATTTCAACACTGAAAACACAGGCTTCCAAATACCGTTCCGGTTTTGCTAAATTCTTCGTTTTCAGTTTTCAACTTCGGCCATTAATGTATTTTACTGATATGTGTGAATTTGTTAGTAACAGACTTCAAAGTCTTCGTCTTTGTCATTGACAGCAATCTTTAACTTGTCATTCTGAGTATTATGAAGTAAAGATTCATCCCTTAGTCTTTGCCATTTTCTTTTTTTTTACCAGATTCCTTGGACATAGATTCCTTTTTCAATATTATATTATCTTCGTCATCGAATTAATAATTTTTTCGTTCTTTTTTCTTTTCGCTCCCTACAATGATTGTCTTTGGGTTTGGGTTTTTATTCTTTATATCACTTTTTTTTTTGCAACTTGTAATCATTTCTCTCAGATTTTCCCGAATCGATGAGATAATGATATTCTTCTGCTTAAAAACTTTTGTTGTTGATGGTTTTAAAACGTTTTGCCGTTTTTCTCATTCTAAATTATTCGCGTAGAAATTTTCCTCTTGTATTGTTTTATTTTTCATTTATATCTTAATAATTTAAGTAATCTCCATTAATATGAATTTGACCATTGCTCACTTGAAAGACAGCTATCAAGCACATACCTCATACACATGCAGTGAAATTTCTATTTTCTTCTGCCCCGAAACGAAGACATATAACTTTTTCATTCTCCTTTACCTTACGATAGTTATTCTCACACCTGTTTTTTTTTTTTTCTCTCTGATTTCTATTGTCACTTTTCCGTTTGTTTCTGATCATGGATCACCGGACACCATTTGGACTCCAAGTCACATTGAAAATAATTCAAGATAAGAAGTTTTTGTTTGGTTCATTTACGAAACTGTTAACTAGCTGATTTTCAATAATTACAAAGAAGGTCTACAAGAATTCAGCAAATAGCCAATGCGATAAATATTTCCGTTATTATTCGACACGAAATAGCTTCTACTGTTATTCCCATGTTCACCAGCAAGACTATTATTTCTACATATCCATTCACTTTGTTTTATCGGTATCGGGTAGAATACTCTAAACGTGATTATTTATGTATTTGAAAGCTATGATTTGAATAGAAAGGCAGTGAAATAGTTCAAAGAAATGTATACAATACTCCGCAATTATGGCACATAGGCCATCATTTTAATGTATTTCACCCGCCGAGAGAAGTTTCTCTCTGAATGCACTGTTTTTTAACGAGAATCTTCGTGCGCATATTGTGACCACACAGAGAATGTATGTCATCAAGATTATACGAGTACTCTTTGAGACATCAACTTATTAACAGTAATGCTGATATTGAAAAAAAGAAATGCACAGTTCTCTGTACAGATTTATCTTTAAATATTGTTCATATACATAACTGTGGAATTGTTTCTCCATTTCAGGACTCATGCTGCTATGAGTATTTCTTAACTGATATTGTTTTATTCTCCCTGTTTCTTCTTACTTGACTTCCTGGAGCCATGTTGCATGTTTGTTGTGTGATACCGGTTTACTCCATATGTTTTCCCAGAGTCTCTTACTTGGTTCGGCTTCGGGAATTTCTGGGTGGTTGTCTTCCCCTCTTAGTTGGCTGTATAGTCTTTTCTGGTTGGTTCCGAATAGTTTGTTCTGTTGGTATCCCTTATTCCTGTTCATGTACCGTTGGATCTTATGTGCTTTGGCCTTAAGCCTCTGTTTTACATCTTCTATTGTGTTGTTTAGTCCCCTCTCTTGTACTTTGTATTTCTCGTTGAGTTCCTCCCTTGTTTTCTTACTTCTTAGCCTTTTTTTCTGCCATCTCTTTCAGTTTACTCAAGTCAGATCTCATCACCATGATTTGCTTTTCCAGGCGCCTTTTCCAAGGAGGTTGCTGTTTGTTTCTGTTGGGTTGGTTGTGCTGGTGGTGTTGGTGTTCGAATCCCCATCAGTTCTGCTACTAGTCTTGCTCCTGCATATACCAAGTTATTTGTTTCTGTGATACTGGTGGTGTGTATTATGCCCAGTATTTCATTGACCTCACTTGTTTTCTCCCTTAATTTCTTGGTGTTGTTAGCTTTCATGGAGGGGATCTTTGTTCTCTCTGTATCTGGCTCCATCCATTGTCTAATCTTTTCTACCCATTCCGTCCTCTCTGTTATTATTATTATTATTATTATTATTATTATTATTATTATTATTATTATTATTATTTTTATTTTCATTATTATTTTTATTATTATTATTTATTGATTACTTTTGTCTATCATAGTCATCCTATTTGACTGTGCGTCATTCTTTTTTAGTGTGGGGTTCCGGTTTGCCTCCTGCTTCTTCGAGTCCATCACTTTTCTCATTTTGTGCGCTGTTTCTAGTAGCACACTCTTCTGTATAAGTCCTGGAGCTACTTCGGCATTTGTTTTTCTAGGTTCCTTTTCAGAGAGCTAAGGATTGTGCCTAGTGTTCCTATGATATATTATTATTATTATTATTATTATTATTATATTATTATTATTATTATTATTATTATTGTTGTTGTTGTTGCTGTTGATGAAGCCGCATTAATTTTGTTTATCTCATTCTTGTACGGTGTATTTTCAGTCATCTCCATCGGGCACTGAGCACTGCCATGAGGAGGCCAAGGAGGAAGAACGTTCTTTTTTGTGCAATGCAGCTCTTCGTGGACATGAAAACTTCGTCAGATTCCTCGTTGAATCCCAAAATGCACACATCGAAGAACTGGGCACAGGTATGTCATTCTTGATGGTCTTCGAAAGTCAGCTTTCTCTGACCCACTGTACTGAGATAATGTTTGAAAACTACAATGGTCTGAGAGAGAGTGCTTTGACATTTTACATAGAAGGTAATTTGCAGCATCAGACGTATAATTGGATTGTTTCTCTTTGCAGTTGCAGTCCGAGGAATTCCTGTACCTGGAGTGCGTGCTTTATGGTGTGCTAGTATTAAAGGCCACTACCGGATAGTTGAATTTCTCCTTTCCAAAGGGGCTAATCCAAATGGCGTTACTACTTTCGAAAGCTCTCCGTTGCGAGCAGCATGTGAGCAAGGCCACCTCCATACTGTCAGACTGCTTGTGCAACACGGAGCAGGTGAGTTTCTGCTTTGTTATATATTGCTTGGGCTGATGTTCGCTAAAGCTTGCTCACATCAAGTGCTATATTTTGTTGTCTACTGCAATGCAGTTATAGATATCCCAAATCCAGATATCCCAATTCTTGCTTTGGCTCTTATTCATCGGTATATTTTTTCCAGATATTGATGCTACTAATGAAAGCTCTGTCACTTCTCTGATGATAGCTTCCTTCTACGGCTATTTGGAAATTGTCAAGTGCCTCTTAGATGCTGGTGCTGATGTGAACAATAAAAATAAAAACGGGAAAAGCGCACTGCATTACTGCTCAGAAGCAGGCCATGTGGAGGTCATGAAAGCGTTGCTGGACCACAACGCTCTGATGGATGCTGACAGCACTGGTGAGTCCTGTTTTAGATTCTTCTGTTTACAGATATCGAAATCTTATTCTGAACTTGACAGATGTGGTTTCGAATGCTGGCATGTGATAAGTTGATTAATATTACATCAAATATTTTTTTTTTCGGTTTTGAACAAAGAACTGATAGTTTTCGGTGTTTGCAAGATGTACCTAACTCTATTCTAGTGATATAAATATGAAACAAGGCAAAGCTATAAATGTTTTGTTCTCATTGTCTTCCCTTACCAGAAATAAAACCCTTGCTGGTTGCAAGCAGTCGCGGTTACAAGGACATGGTAGAATATCTAGTGACCAGAGATGATTTGATAACTATAAGAGAAAAAATCGATGCATTGGAGCTACTTGGAGCTTCCCTTTTCATCGAAACGGAAGATATGGTCACTACAATCAACTACTGGACATCAGCAATGAGTCAGAGGTAAGTTTTTCATGAGACGCTCTTATGATTTCATCATTGATTCATTGATCATACGAGCCTTTTCATTTTGCATCGCATAGTATGGATCGACTGCACTGATCTATTCTTTGTTGTCTTGGCTAACTACAGTTGTGTTTTTTCCTGTGTTACAAACCTAAAATGTTGGAATATATTTCCAGGTATGTTAACGGCGCCCTGATTTATCCAAAATCTGAGGATAATTTGTCAGTACTCACAATAGGACTTCAGTGAGGTCACCACCTTGCAGGAATTAGAAGATATAGAATTAGACCCTGAGGAAATTCATTTGCAGTCGCTTCTCGTGATGGAAAGGGTTTTAGGTTCCGGTCACATGCAAACAATGACGAGTATTAGGGAAATGGGGTTTGATTATGTAGATGAAGGTGCTTTCAAGATGTGCATTGACTTGTGGGTTCACGCCATCGATACACAACGCAATCATCTACATCCACTAAAGCAGAGTAGGATGTTTCATTTCGAGTCGTTCGTTGGCTTGTTTGGATTCATGGCAAACAGTGAGAACGCCCGTATCGGGAATTATAACCCGAGGGAATATTTTGATGATTTTATGTGTGTATTTGATAGAGTCGTAATAGAAATAGAACTATTTATTTCTTCATTAAATAATGCTGACGATCATGTAAGGATGAAACGTGAGTTTAACCCTCGCCGGTTTATGAATATAGCTTTGCATTTATTACTACCGTTTATAAGAATACAGCCTGGCCTCACAAAATCTCAGTGGGAGACGGTGAAAGAAGCATTGTACAAACTGGTGAAGTTGAATCCCAGGAATTCCTCGGGTTCGACTCTGCTGCACATGGCTTGCTCAAGAAATTATATGGACGTTGAGGATTCGATAATACCGGCGTCTGTCACTCCCAAAACCGAAATCGTAGACCTTCTGTTAGAGATTGGCTGTGATCCTAGTGTCACAGACCACGAAGGTAACACGCCCCTCCACGAACTCGCCATGAATAAAGTGTGTCCCAAAGATGCGGTAGATGCCCTCTTGTCGGGTGGGGCTCACTTAGACGCAACGAATAGTCAGGGGCAAACTTTTGCGTCTTTGAGAGCTTCCCGAGGGCAGCCTGTTTCTCAACTGGTGAATGTTGTTCGTCACACCTCTTTGCAATGCCTGGCTGCAGCGAGCATTCGGAGACATGGGATTCCTTACAAGGATGTCTTGCCTTCCAGACTTGTGAAGTTTGTAGACATCCACTGATGTGATGGACATTTTGTGCATCGGTAATGCTGGATCTCTGTGACATGATGTATACATTAAATGTGCTTGTATTTAGAAAATTTCTTGTATATTTGTTTTGAATTTACATTGGCTATGTAATCATTATCTGTACAAAGTTAACTATAACCTCGAAGATTCTCTAATATATAATAATTGTGTTTGTATGGAAGCTATATTCTAGTGTCAGTGTATGTATGGGTGCAAGTTATTTTTCTTTTCTAATATCTATATATAATATCTATATTGATATATATATTTATATCTATCTAATTGTATAATATATATATAATATATATATATATATATAATATATATATATATAGTATATATATATATAATACTAGTAGAAGCACACACTATGTTTTGAAATGATATTGACTGTGATAAGTATGAGTACATATTTATGTATAACCTCGTAGATTTGCTAACATGTACTACTTGTATTTAAATTGCATGTAAACTATATTATGATCTATATCTTTTTATAGACCCTCACTCACTATAGAATCTATTGATTTGATAAGGATCTTCTTATATGGAAGAGAATGAAAGAAATGGGATGTCGATATTGTTTCTACTTTGTGTTGATTTTGTTTTCTTAAACTGTCTTAAATATAGATCCCCAAACTCGCATTATTGTCTGTTTCTTTTTCCAAGTAGTTATCTTCCTCTATGAATACACCCAGAAAATAGTCGTTTTGAATTTTTGTAGGTTATATATGGAAACTAAAGCTGGGTGGGTTTTTTTCACGTAAATTGTGAGGGGCAGCTATCATTACGTAGAGTTTTTAATAATTTTTTTTTTTATCGACTATGGTTTTATGATTTATAGCATATGAAGTATGCTATGATAATGAAGGTAATACTTGGACATATCTCCCAGCTTAGGGTAAGCTCTAGGAAAATTTAAGGCTGGGAATATCTGAATGTCTCGAATGATACGATGCAGGAAATTTTGCCATGTTATTAGTGCACTTCCCTTGCTTGTTCATAAATGTTAATGAAGTTTAATACACGCTTGCATTTGGACTTAGATTCGTTAGCATACTATTGATATATCGTTCAGAAAGATATTGTTTCATCAACGAGCATTAATTTGTATGCATACAGTGAGCCATCGAAAATAACCTAATCAATTTTGATGAGGATATTCCTTAAGTTTAATTTAGATTAATTTTGCTAATTTTCTTGGCACGAAAGAGTATTAATTCCTGGAAGAAATTATAAATTATAGGAGGAGTAGCTCAGTGTTCAAATAATGTACTTCTGCTGTCCTTGTCTTTGCACGAGGAGTCATTCAAAACCAGTGGACTGTGTTTTTGGGCTTTTGTCTTATACAGTCTTGATAGAATGAGAGAAGGAAGACTGTGGTCATTATCTGCTTTCATATTTTTCTTGGAAAATTAATTTGAAGATAAAAAACACTGATGCTTTCTTGTTATTGCTGCGCATTGTAAATGTTGACAGATAGTTATGACTTGTCATTCCTTTTTAATATACTTTTTATGAGTACAACGAGTATACAAGAGGTTACTTTCACATTTTCTAAAAAAAAAAAAAAAAAAAAAAAGAAAAAGAAAAAAAATCCTTAGACTATGCCTTTCAAAACACGATTTATCTTATCACTAAAGTCGTTAGGTGTTGGCAGGATATTGGTTGGATTTCATTAATTCAAAAATAAAAAAAACTGAATATAGCTGCATTGACATATATACGTATTTGGAAACTCAGACAAACAAAGCCGTTTATCATGAGGAAAGCAATAATTAAGGTTCTGCAACAAAAAAAGAAATATTGTAATGGTGTACAAGTCTTTTCTCTTTAGAGATCACACAGAAATTTATGCTCTGAAATGGTACATTGGCTGAAATTCCCTTGATTTATAACTGAAGTTCGCATACACCTGGGAACAAATCGAAAATAATTTCAGATTTTATATTCCATATGATAATGTCAATAAATATTTTGGAATAGACGATATATTTCAATGAGTTCTTGGTGATCAAGTGTTGAAAATAGGTCATTTAGGTGACCCAAGAGAGAAGAAAACTGAATTCGAAGCTCGCCACATAAATCATGAATGTCAGAGAAGCTCCAAGTACCGTTTCGCAACGTGTCAGCCGTCCTAAAGCAGGGGTGGGGGGGAAGAGGATGGAAAGCCGGGGGCTGGGGGGGGGTGGGGGTGAAAAATGGAATGAGAAGTAAAAAAAAAAATGATTAGCAAAACTAACCTTTTTTTTAATGTGTGGAATCGCTGTAGTTGATCACCCAATTTTGTGACGAGAATTTCTTTGTCACTATTTACCAAGGAGAGACAACCGTCCACATTCCCAAACACTAAAAATGAAAGAAAATTTTATATATATACATACATATATATATATATATATATATATATATATATATATATATATATATATATATATATATATATATATATATAAAGGGATGGGTATTTACCTGCAAAGAGCTATAGCAATTGTAGGTGATGGGCTGTTGTTTTAAAAAAATAAACTTGTGGTAGTTTTTCTTTCTGCTGTCTCTCGTTTAGTTTTGAAAACGAAAAAAAAAAAATCGTAGAGTGAAGCAAGAGGAGTATTTGCCATAGTAGAAAAATCGGAGGAAGTTCAAAGCAATAGGAGTTTTATCCAAAATGTTAATTTGTGTTAGACTGAGAGCATAAGACCCGAAAATTGTGTTTAGTTAAGAAAAAAAGAAAAATGATACGACTTAATTTCTTCATACATGTGATATCTGGAAAATAATTCCCATTGTGATCAGCGCTGGTTATCAAAAGAGGAATGTTAAGAACAAAAGTCATTGTTTGAAGTATCATAAAAACATTTTTTTTTCTCTTTTATTGGTTGAACAGTTTCATCGTACAGTTTCATCATCATTGTGAGAGTGAAGCTGAACTGTTTCTCGCAAGAATAGTTGTCCGAACAAGATGGAAGATTCTGGAATCCGCCTTTACCGGTCTACTGGGAATTTAAGATGGCGATGATCCGATTAAGTCATGGCCACAAAGAATGGCCAACTCACGATCTAATCTCTAGACCCTGGGTCTAAGCTGGGGTCTACCCAAGGAGGCTAGATTTGTAGAGATGCCTGACCATATGAATCCTTCACTAATCCGTGAGGCCAAGTCAGTCGGCGACGCTGATAAAGATGGTCAAAAAGTCCTTCGAAAAACATTGGCTCTTACGGGAATAAAATGAACTCCTCATCGTTCACTATTTTCTTTCTCTCCTTCTGTTTCTTTTATTTCAAAAAAGACACGGAGACTGTCTGAGTCATATGTGTTATTCATTTCCGGCTTAAAGATACAACTTCTTCTTCCCAGCTTTTTCCCATTTTTTATATGGGGTCGCCGTTTCGGATGAGCCGTTTCCATCTATTTCTATCTTGCGCTTCTGCCTCATCAATTCCCTTCTCATGTAAATCTCCTCTCACACAGTCCTTCCATCTCTTTCTTGGTCTCCCTCTCTTTCTTCTTCCTTGCACCTCCACTCCCATAGTATGTCTCCCAGCGTGGTCCTCATCTCTCCTCAACAGGTGTCCATACCATCTCAGCCTCCCCTCCTGCACTTTCTTTGATACTTCCACCACCTTAGTTGACCCCCTTATGTAGTCATTTCTGATCCTATCCATTCTTGTTACCCCAGACATCCACCTAAGCATTCTCATTTCTGCCACATCCATCTTCTTCCGCTCTGCTTTTCTCATGCTTGCTGTTTCCGTACCATACAGCATTGCTGTTCTTACCACCGTCTTGTGAAATTTTCCTTTTAACCTAAGCGGCACTCTTTTGTCACAAAGAACTCCCGAAGCCGCTCTCCAGTTGTTCCAGCCTGCCTGTACCCGATGTTTTACTTCTTCTTCCATACTTCCTCCTGCGTTAACAAAAGATCCAAATACTTAAACTTATCAACTCTCCTTATTTGCTCTCCACCAAGCTGAATACTTTCTCTATCATCCCCCTCAGTGGTGGTACACATATATTCTGTCTGGATCTACTTATTCTCATTCCTCTGTCCTCCATACTTGTCTCCATCTTTCCAATTTCACTTCCAGATCTTCCCTGCTCTCTGCACAACAGAACAATATCATCCGCATACAATATGTTCCATGGTACTGTCTCCCTTACTTCCTCTATTATAACATCCATCACTATGTTAAAGATAAATGGGCTCAGAGCCGACCCCTGGTGTAATCCTACTCTCACCTCAAAACCTTCTGTCTCCCCAACACTGCTCCTCACTCTGGTAAATACATTCCGGTACATCTCTTGTATCAATCGCACATACTTCTCTGGCACCATCTTCTCCCTCAAGCTCCTCCATACCTCTTGTCTCGGGACTCTGTCATAAGCCTTTTCAAGGTCAATGAATACCATATGTAGGTCCCTTTGTCTTTCCCCGAATTTCTCCATTATTTGCCTCAGACAAAATATACCATCTGTTGTTCCCCTTCCCTTCATAAATCCCCATCTGCTCTTTACCTATTTGTACTTCTTCTCTCAGTCTAGCATCTATCATCCTTTCCAGTATCTTCAAAGTGTGGGACATCAATTTAATGCCCCTATAATTACCACACTCTTGGACATCGCCTTTCCCTTTAAAAATTGGGATCAATATACTCCCACGCCACTCATTTGGTATCTTTTCCTGTTCAAGGATCTTTATCATAAGATCGTACAGTATATCCACTCCTTCATCTCCTAATGCTTTCCATGCCTCCACCCGGATCATGTCCTGGTCCGGTTGCCTTCCCATTCTTCATCTTCTTCAGTGCATTTAGTACCTCTTGCCTAGAAAACCTCATTACCATGCCAATGTTCACTTGCCCATCCTATCTTATTAGTCTATTATTTTCTTCATTTAACAACTGTTCGAAGATACAACGTAAATGTAAAACAGAATGTCTACCCAGGTAGGTCCCATCGAAGGATATGTTTAATCCTGCCAAAGTCGTTGTTCCACATCTGCATATTGTTCTGGAAAATGCTGGATTAAAAGGATTGACAGGTCATAAAAGTAGGCTCTGTTTATCCTTTCCTTATTTTGAGAAATGTACTGGCTTGCCCTTTTAAAATTGGTTTCCTTAACTGGTTTACCCCAGTTGCCATCTTAACAGTCTTCGTTTTTTTTTCTCAGATTTTTTATACTTTGTATTTTTCAGTACCATTGGAGACGAGGTCTCTCATCTCCGTTTATATATTTTTCTGGTGCTCCAAATATCAGCATGTTTCCGTTCTTGGTTTATAAACTGTCAAAGAAATTGTCATGCACATTTTAATTACTTTTTCTCTATAGGAACATCAAATTTGTACTCGTTTTCCTAAAATACAGCAAAGTTTTTTTTAAAGAAATACAACTGAAGTTAGGAGTACATTATGACACAAAACTAAAGAGAAAACAGCTAATACTATAAAAATGTACTACGTGGAATGGTCGGCCCCTGTAATTTCTTTTTGCTTTGCACTGTAACACAATTATTTAATGAAAAATTATTTCTCATGCATTCCCAATATTGTTGCCTCATTAAATATAAAGCTTTAATTAAATGTAACTTTTTAAGAGCATATGCAGTGCCATCTGGTTATTGGTTGCTATCTTATAGCTTATATGTTACCAACAAATGAAAGAATAAATTCTCATGGCTTTTAACTTTCCTTTGCCTGATTTACGGAGTAGCTTGTATTTTATTCGTAAACATATGATTCCATTTACAAAATGCTCAAAGTGAACAAGATATGTTCTATCAAATACAGTCTGACTTATAATATTATCTACTATATATTCTGGTATGGACACCTGTTGTGTAGAGAGGAACATCATGTTGGAAGACATACGATGGAAATGGAAGTGCGGGGTAGAAGGAAGAAGGGAAGACCAAGAAAGAGATGGAGTGATTGTGTAGGGGAAGATATGTTATGGAAAGGTATTAACGAGAACGATGCATAGGACAAAAATCAATGGAGACGACTCATTCACAACGGCTACCCCATATAAAAATGGGTTAAAGCTTGGAAGAAGAAGAAGAAGTATATTCTGAGCATATATTCATAGTATTTCAATGAAAACACCACCTGCCCCCACCCACCTTTTTTACTGTTTGTGTGTGTGTGTGTGTGTGTGTGTGTGTGTTGGCAGAAATTAAGACTTGCAGAAAATATGTAGAAGTGCTATATTGAATCAGCTGATTCAAAGGGAACTTATCGTTTTTCGTTTCAGTGCACAGAATGGATGAAGGATCATACGAAGTCACGTTGCTGTTTAAACAATAATGTCCGCCGTGAAAATATCACTAAATGAAAATTTACGCTTCCAGTCGTTAAATGAGTCCTGTTGTTACTGACATAAAATTCTTCATTTGATATCTAGTACAAAATGAAGAAGTCACAAAGTGTGATTTGCTGCTTCCTTTTTTATCAAGCAACCAGAATTGAAGTATCGTCTTATGCTCTAACAGAATATATGAGCTGATATTTTTTATTACACGCACATAACATAATGAATGCAAAAAGTGCAGTAATTTTTTTTATATATTGGTAGGAAAGAGGTGTAGCTGAAACAGATTCATGTGGTGTGTCCAATTGTCTCAGGGAGGAATAATGGCTCAGCCAATCAAGGCACTCCGGCATGTCCTCCAATCATCTTCCATTACACGAATCCTTCCCCTTAGAAATGCATGGAGGAACGAATCATTTCTGTACAACATTTAGCAAGTTTTCTATTTCTAACAATTTTTCATTCTTGTGCTTGAAACAGCTCTTAAACAGATATCTTGTCGTGAAGGAATTGACTTTCCATGCAGGTTAAACATGGCTATAGAAATGGTTGAGATGGGCGGGAAAACGTTTGAAATGACCCCTGTGGCGTTATAGTTTTGGTAGGACAGGATTAAGGCTATCTTAACCCCGCCTATTATACCCCCCAGCCCTGCCATTCTAAATAGGCCAAAATCGGTTATGAAATATCAGTTTCGTGTTTACGCTAAGGATTGTGGCTCGTGGCTTTTTCTTCGTTCGAGACTCAGATCTTAGTGTCTTACCTTTCAACCACTGGTAAAGAGGACACACATACGGGAAGTACTTTACTTGAACCTTCATCAGTGATACAATAGGCCGAAATGGACGGGAAAATGGGTTCTTTCGAGTGCGTCGCAAACGTAAGTAAATTATTCCGTTCATATTTCTTTTCTTCGTGTTTTGCCAAAGTTACTATTTCATGAAAATATAGAGCAAAGTAAGAAATTGCGAATGGAGTTTAATACCTGCTTGCGTAGCTTGTAGATGACCAGCAAACACATGGCATCCAACCAGGCCCGTTCCAGGGAGGGGGTTGGTGTCCGGGGTGGTCTGGA
>NC_061110.1:107372735-107395235 GCF_015104395.2 Macrobrachium nipponense
TAATATCGAAAATTCTAAAACTTCATATTTCTTGAGCTTTCGCATGTTTATGTCCAACTTTAAAATACTTGAATAATTGATGTAGATTCGATTGGACATTTGTAAATATCGAAGTTATTTTGTAGTATTAGTAGCCTTGTGTTCTAGATTTACTGTAAATGCAAGTTCCCACACACACAAGTATATATATATATATATATATATATATATATATATATATATATATATATATATATATATATATATATATATATATATATATATGATATGATAGGATCAAGTAATAATAAGCACTCCCTAAAAATCAAGTAGTACTTATCCTTACTTGACTTGCTCAAATGAGGGAGTGATTATTTGGTAAACTACACTTGGTAATTTCAATATTTCTTCGTTAAACCAACCATTGCCTGGTTTTCTCTTTTGATCGTTAAACAGTTTCTTATTGTGTTTTGATTGTTAAACAAGTGCTTATTTAGGAAAAAGTGCAAGTAATGGGAGTCAGCATTTTCCTTCTTCTTAGAAATGTATTTTATTTACTGACGTTAAGCCTCCAAACATGGACCGTCATGTATATGAACGGATTATCAAAGTTTTCTTGGTTGAAGACTCGCTTCCCAAAATTAACTGGATGAAGCAACAGAATCGTCTGAGAAGAGAACTAAAGTGATCCTATAGTGTTAAAGTTTTTTGTGAACTGGACTTAACGCTCTCAGTTCAAGATAAGTACGTCTAGAAGTGACAAGTTAAAGAATATTGTAACACATAGACACTACAAATCAATTCAAAGAATCGTGTTTTTTTTCCGATCAAAACTTTCCTTGCAAAAATGGATAGAAGGTATTTTCTACGAGGTGTCAGGAACTGAATGTATTGCAGACCAAACAGTTACTGATTGTTTCAAAAGTTTCAGTTATTAATACGATCAGTTTCTTTCGTGAAATTTGTGAGAAATATTTAAAGAAAAAAAAAAAAAAAAAACCTATAAAGCATGGTCGACCAGGGATAGCAGGGCAAATCGATGAGTCTTGCTTTAGCCATAAACCAAAGCTCCATAGTGAACGGGCTCCTCAGAAACTTTTGTGGGTTTTTTGGAGTGTTGATCCATCTTCGTCACCTGCTTGTGGTTACATGGAGAGAGTCGACTTGTGCAATGCTAAAACACTATAATATTACCTATATTCAGAAAAGTAATGCTGTCAGGAACAACTATTCACAGTGACCAGTGAAACGCATAGTGCAACATTCAAAGGCACTTTGGATTTGCTCATCATACTGTTAACCACTCATTGAATTTTGTTGACAGAACTACTAGTTTTCAAACACAAACATTTAGGAGTTACTGGAATAAACACAAATTACGAGTGAAACGGATGCTCGGATGTAGAAGGGAATTTTTAAACACTTACTTGCATGAATTCATGTGGAAAGAAAGAAACAGAACGACAAGTTTCATAGAATCTGTAGAACGACTGCAAGTTAATATTGTTTTGATTGAATTCAGTATTTGTTTATGTATTGAATAAATATGCATTTCAGATATGTTTAACTATGAATTTCAAACATAATTTGTTACTCAAATATTCGTTGTATAGACGACTATGACATAATTATGACACTATCTTTGTTACTCCAAGCATTCATTGTATAGACGTTTGTCATAATTATGACACTGTATCGTTTCAAATCACTGAAGTTGAAAACATAATAGTATTTCAACACTGTTAGGAGTGCTTCATTATTCTTGTTCCAATAAGGGAGTGCTTATGTTTACAAGGCTATATTAGGGTGTATGTATGTATGTATGTATGTATGTATGTCCTAAAATTTCTTTGCTTTGCAGTAACGATTGGCGGGAGATTCTTGCACGGAGTTCGGCCTCTGTGGTGCGCTGCCGTCGGGGGCCAGTACGCGGTCATTGACTACCTCCTTTCCAAAGGAGCCAATGTGAATGGCATTACCAGATTCAAAAGCACTCCTCTGCGAGCAGCGTGTATCCATGGCCACCTCGATATTGCCAAACTTCTTGTGGAACACGGAGCCTGTGAGTTTTCAAGTGCAGCATTTATGTTTTCTCCCACTTAGCCGGAGTTTGCAAATCTTGCTGAAGCTGAAGAAACTCATTTATTTATTTATAAGCTTAATTCTTTATATACTTAATTATCTGTTTGCTTATTGATTTACTTATTTATTTTACGTGTTCAGCCTATTTATTTACACATTTATTTATTTATTTGCTTATATAGTTATTTACTTACTTTTGTATTTATGTATTTATTTAAGTAATTTTTTATTTATTTACTTTTGTATTTATTAATTTATTTGTTTATTTACTTAAGTATTTACTTATTTATTATTTAACTAATATATTTTTTTTATTTACATATGTTTTTTATATATTTATTTGATTGTTTAATTATTTGATCATTTGTTTATTTATTCATTTGTGTCCTCAGCCACCGAGACTACTGATCCATACTCGTTCACTTGTCTGATGCTCGCTGCTCACAACTGCCGTCTGGAAATTGTGAAATACCTTTTAGAAATTGGCGTTGACGTGAACGGTAAGAGTATAGACGGGCAAAGCGCTTTGCATGTGAGTGCGGAAATGGGACATATTGAAATAATGAAAGTGTTGCTGGATCACAGCGGTCAAATGGATGCCGACATTTCTGGTGAGTCTTGTTTCGAATTCTTTGATTTAAATGTTCTAAATCTTGTTTAGAAGTGTTTGTTTTGAATGCCCTAGATCTTGCTAAGAACTGTCTGTTTTAAATGTCCTAAATCTTGTTTAGAAGTGTTGGTTTTATATGTCCTAAATCTTGCTTAGAACTGTTTGTTTTAAATATCCTAAATCTTGATTAGAATTGTTTGGTGTAAATGTCCTAAATCTTGCTTAGAATGGTTTGATTTAAATGTCCTAAATCTTGCTTAGCATTGTATGGTTTAAATGACCTAAATCTTGCACAGAATTGTTTGGTGTGCATCTCCTAAATCTTTCTTAGAATGATTTGGTTTAAATATCCTAAATCTTGCTTAGCTTTGTTTGGTTTAAATGTCATAAATCTTGCTTAGCATTGTTTGGTTTACCTAAATCTTGCTTAGAAATGTTTGGTGTAAATCTCATAAATATTGCTTAGAATAGTTTGGTGTTTAAACATCTAAATCTTGCATAGGATTGTTTGATTTAAATCTGCAAAATCTTGCTTCAAATTGTTTGGTTTAAAACTCCTAAATCTTAATTAGAATTGTTTGGTCTAAACGGCTTAAATCTTGCATTATTCATTTACAGAACTGAACGATGAGGTTTCGAATGCTGTAATGTTCTGTGCTGATTTGACTGATAATATACCAACTATTTTTTCGTTTCTAGGTATGAAAAGATATTGCTTTGTTTGTACGTTCTAAAACGGTGCCTGAGATGGAAGAATTTCTTTCTAAATGAAATCACATAAACATTAAGTTAGATTTAGACTAAAGTCACCTGTAGATTTATTCATACTAAGAACTATCAAAACTGAATCATTCCTCGTCTTCTTTTTATCAGGAAATACTCCTTTGATTCTGGCGAGCTTTCGTTGCCACGTGGAAATGGTAGAATATCTAGTAAGCAGAACAGACCTGATATCTGTTAAAGAGAAAGCCGATGCATTTGAGTTACTTGGAGCTTCGCTTTTTGACGATATGGAAGATATTGTCGGTGTTATTCAGTACTGGAAATCAGCTATGAGCCACAGGTAAGTTCTTTCGTGATCATTCTCATACTTTTCTCAAGGTCTGATAGATAAAGTTAGAATTTCATTTGTGGAAAGTAGTATGATTGAATGCATGGATTTACAATTTAACATTATAGTGTTATTTAACTGCTTCAGTATATGCTTTCTTATGCACTGAATACAATCGTTTAACAATGTTTCCAGGTACGTAGATGGTGTCCTGACTTATCCAAAATCCGAACTGAATTTGGAAGGTCCTGCACACGAGGAGTTCAGAGAAGTCACCACCTTAGAGCAACTAGAGGCCCTAGAGACTGACTTCGAGTCAGTCCAACGTCAGTCCCTCCTCGTGAAGGAGAGGGTTTTAGGACCCGATCATTTTACCACAATGCTATATATCCGGGACGCAGGTCTCGACTACGCAAATGACGGTGCTTTCAAACAATGCATCAACCTGTGGGTCCACGCTATCGAAGTGCAATATTTCCGACTAAAACCACTCAACCACGCTAGGCTCTACCACTTCAGGTCATTCTTGGGGCTGTTTTCATCCCTGACGGACGCAGAGCATGTAAGTAACTGGAATTGTCAACCTAAGGATTTTTTCGATGATATCATGTGTGTGTTTGAAAAAGGCGCGAGGGAATTGAATCTGGTTGTTTCCGAATTAGATCAAAGCGACATTTCCGTGAAGAAGCTAAATGAATCACACCTTAACGAGTGTGTTGCAATCATCATGCATTTATTAGTATCGTTAACAATGTTACAGCCACAGCTCTCGTCCTCTCAGATACACACTTTCAGGAGTGCGTTGTATCAACTACTGAAGAAGGATCCAAGGGATGCAGCGGGTTGGAGCCTTCTCCACATCGCCTGCTGTAGAAGCTTTAAGCTCATGGACGGGTTTTCAGTGCCGGTATCTAGCACTCCTAGAAAGACAGTCATCGACCTCCTGCTGGACACCGGTGCAGATCCTTTCGCCACCGACAAGGAGGGCAACACGCCCCTCCACACGCTTGCCAAAAATGAGGATTGCTCCAAGGGCATGGTCGAGTCACTTTTGCGAGCCGGTGCTCACTTAGACGCCATGAATAGCCGAAGGCAGACGTTCTGGTCACTGAGGGGTTCCCGGGAACCCGTTCTTTCTAAGGCAAAGGTGCTGAGTCACACCTCTCTGCAATGCTTAGCTGCCACTTGCATTCGGGAACATGGGATTCCTTATAAGGGTATCTTACATCCCCGACTTGAGAAATTTGTTGACATGCACTAATCAAGTATCATTTTTAGTGGTACTATTTATATGTGTATATATAAAGTTTATTTCATGTAAGAAATTCTTGTACATTTGTTCTGTAAATATGTAGACCAGCTGTAAGTAGCACTTGTAAATGTTTTCAGAAAAAACTCCTTTTTATCTTATTGGCAAAGTGTAACAAGATCTCATGGTTGTATGTATATTGTAATACTTGTATTTTCCTTAAATGTCTTAGAAATATATGTTCCAAAAACATATCATGCATTTGTTTTTATCTCATAGCAGCCATCGTCTCCCAATTGTTAAAATAATGGTTGTTTAATTTATTTCTTTTGGATTTATGATTTTACCAGGTAGGTTTGTCACTTAAATTAGCAATTCTTTGTATAAGATATTTAAACAAAATATTTTCATCTCTTGTCAGATAGTTACAAGGAATGATATCTCACCACCTAGATTAATTTTTCTTGATAGTAAGTTTTAGGGAATACATATTAATTAAGGTACCTCAATTCTTTGAATATAAATTGTTAAGTTATGGTGCAAAACTTCTAAACTGATTAGTGTGTGAGTTGCCCCCCCAAAAAAAAATTATAAATAAATAAAACTAGGCCTCGTTGTTCGCATGGGACCGAGATTGCACAGGCATGAAGATTGAAACTTTTCTCTCCATGTAGTATTGCGTCATAAACTTCTAGATCAATTATTTATTTCACAGTATACCTTTCTAATCCACCAAATTATCGATGATACCTAACTACCTTTTCATGGGTTTTGTTTTGTGTGATGTTTTATGTAAGGACAATTGGAACATTTTATCAGTATTTAAATGTCCGTTAAGCAAGTAAGACATGCCGATAAATTGAACCTTGCTTTTTTTATACTAGGCACTGGACATAACGAATGGAATTAGGATTATAGAATATGCTGTCACTCACCAAACTGGGAATAGAAAAATCAGGAGATATATATATATATATATATATATATATATATATATATATATATATATATATATATATATATATATATATATAGATATATATATATATATATATATATATATATTATATATATATATATAATATATTAAATTATTATATATATAATAATATAATATATATAATAATCTTATGATTGAGACAAGCTTACATATGACACATGAATATATATGCCAATGATATATAAATACAAATTATTCAGAATAATCAATCCTACACCAATATATTGGCTTCTTACCATGTTTGAAACTTAGAAACATTTTTGTGCTTTTATTCTACAGCTCAAATTTCATACTAAGTAGCTAGTGTTTATATCATTTGTTATCCAAGAACTGGCAGATAAGCCAGAAAATTAACCATAGTTACTAAAAAGCTAATAATATATATTTCTTAGTAGTATATTAAATAATAATATTAATAACAAATTTAAAGTAAATCTAAAATTAGTATTGTTTTATATAGTGTTTATAAATAATTAGCGTTTTTCTACAGATACATATTTTTCTGTATATATTTTTCCTCAAAAAATAATTGGCAACAATGGTGTGAGTCACGGTGATACCAAGCTCTGCTGATGCTACGTAGACGCTTATTTCGTCGTTCTGAAAATATACGTATAATATCGAATAGATTATATTACTATATAATCATTGGCCTAAACTATCATGGGAGTCTTCGTCATTTAAAGCTCTGAAAACACTGATTCCGGGACATTTCAGTTCCTTTACCTTATTATTCCTTCGCTAGTCTAATGTTGATACGAGGAATTTGAGGGTCTGGTGTGAACCTCTGGGCTCGGAACGACCAACCAAGGAGAATTCTTCAAAGGTAAATGTTAGGCATAATCGTGCTTTTTGTAACGCCATAGGACACGCCACCACGGCCGGCTGAAAGTTTCATGGGCCGCCGCGGCTCATACCACATTATACCGAGACCACGGAAAGATACATCTATTTCCGGTGGCCTTGGTTATTCGCTGTACAGGAAACTCGAGTGCGCCAAAGAAACTTCGGTGCATATTTTACTTTTTTTTTTTTTTTTTTTTTTTTTTTTTTTTTCTTTTTTTTTTTTTTTTTTTTTTTTTTTTAGATAATTAGAGTAATAACTTACTTCTTTCATAAATTTCCCTCTTAATAGTCATATTAGTCTTATTACGAAGGTGATAAAGAAGGTTTTTAAGAATAAATGTTGAAATGTAACCGGCCGATATCTGTTTATAAGAATGAAACGCATTCGAATTTATGCCTATTATCAAAATAGGAAGAACTAAAAATAAATTAAGGGACACATTATATGTATGTGTGTATGTTCAAACTGACATGATACCTTACTGACACATTTCAATGAAGAAGTAGACACTGACATAGTACCATATCTGAGATGTTTTAACAAGGAAGTGTAAACAAACATGATACCCCATCCGTCATATTTTACAGATGTACACGCTAATATGATACCCCTTCTGAAGTATTTTACCGAAGAAGTACTAACAGACATGATGCCCTGTTGGAAAGCTGTTCAGAATTACCGAATGTGCAGGGTTACTAATGATACTACTTACGAAGACGTCCACCCTCTCCACCCTAGGGCATACCCCCAATAAACCCCACCAATTGGAGGTTATGCCCGTGTGTGTATCTTTATGAAACCTCCCTTGTAACCCAGTTTTCGAGTAAAAGTTAAGTATATCTTAGTTTAACCAGACCAATGAACTGATTGATATCTCTCCTAAGTCTGGCCCGAAGGATTAGATTTTTATTTACGTGGCTAGGAACCAATTGGTTACTTAGCAACGGAACCTACAGCTTATCGTTGGATCCAAACCACACTGTATCGAGAAATGAATTTCTAATCACCAGAAATGAATACCTCTGTTTCCGCATGGGCGGCAGCTGGGAGCGAACGCAGGCTACCAGATTGATAAGCGAGTACGCAACCCACTCGTCCAATGAGGAACTACGAGTAAATGACCTTAAAATATCACTTTTGCCATTGTACTTGAGAGACATTTTTTTTTCATATAGTTAACGTTTCATTCACATTACCAATTATAGACATTATTACAAAGATATAATTCATAAAAAATATTATTTGTCATTTCCTCTCATTAATTTCTCTGAGAATCATCACTATCCTTCTTTTACAAGATCACTCTCAAAAATGCCGTAAAAAATATCATTATCATGGGATTCTGCTTCCTCAATCTTTGATACATCCGGAATATAAAAAAAACATTACATTACAAGGAACACATTAATTATAATTATATGAGGCAAAGCAGGTAAATCAGGCATAAATGTCGTCTTGTTTGTTCTTTTGGCATCCTATTTCTCCCTCTTGTTTATGACCTGTAATAATAACAAGGAATTAGCAGCTGGATATTCATAAATCTATCAAAGGTTTGCGAAATAATGCACATAAAAAGCCGATCTGATATATTATTAATCACATTGAAATACATCTCGGCTCGTATTAGAAAACTGACTTGGCTAATAGCACAGTCCTTCATTTATCTAAATCATTTGACTGTGACGTCTGGAAAATATATTGTCCAATAAATCTTCAAAATAAACATTTCACTTAGAGGTAGATGCTGTTTCTCTACATATTCTTTAATCGATAAAAGACAAAGAAATGCATGGTCAGTTGCTAGCAATAAAGGGCAAGAATGGTCATATTTAGTTGATAAAAAAGGAAATTTATTATTATTATTATTATTATTATTATTATTATTATTATTATTATTATTATTATTATTATTATTATTTATTTATTTATTTTTTTGCTCTATCACAGTCCTTCAATTCGACGGGGTGATATTTATAGTGTGGGGTTCCGGGTTGCATCCTGCCTCCTTAGGAGTCTATCACTTTTCTTATCATGTGTGCTGTTTCTACGTAGGAGCAAACTCTTCTGCATGAGTCCTGGAGCTACTTCAGCCTGTAGTTTTTACAAATTCCTTTTCAGGGATCGTGCCTAGTTATTATTATTATTATTATTATTATTATTATTATTATTATTATTATTATTATTATTATTATTATTATTATTATCATTTTTTTTTTTTGTTTTTTTGCTCTATCACAGTCCTCCAATTCGACTGGGTGGTATTTATAGTGTGGGGTTCCGGGTTGCATCCTGCCTCCTTAGGTAGTCCATCACTCTTCTTACTATGTGTGCCGTTTCTAGGATCACACTCTTCTGCATGAGTCCTGGAGCTACTTCAGCCTCTAGTTTTTCTAGATTCCTTTTCAGGGATCTTGGGATCGTGCCTAGTGCTCCTATGATTATGGGTACGATATTATTATTATTATTATAAACGACTGAGTAAAAATTCATCAAAGTAAAAGCCTTGAAAGAATGGACACAAAGAGAGCGGTCATTTTTTGCTCTCTTTCGTCTTTGAATATAAAATAATATCCGCTTTTCAGCAAACGCAGTAATGTAAAAGGTTTTCCTCAAGCTTCAACTTTATGTTTTTAATAAGCGTTAAAACTGAAGTAATTATTATAATAGTCACGGTGGCACATACGCACAACACAATCACACACACACACACTATGAGTAATAATGTCTGTGTCCTAAAGTTGATAGCCATTTTAATCTCCCCCCCGCCCCCCCCCCCCCCCGATTTTGCTAATCAGTTTTGTTTTTTTAACCATAGTATATTCACATCAACCGGGCATCTGATGTCTAGGCCAGTTTCTTACGACGCTCCTGATTGGCTGTTGATAAGCCAATCCCACGGCTGGAAACCCTCAGTGTCTCACGAGAGTTCACATAGGCAGGATGTATGTTCCACCTCTCCTGAGGGATTAGCCTTTCAAAAGTATCCCTCAGGAGAGGCAGAACATACATCCTGCCTATGTGAACTCTCGAGAGAGACTGAGAGTTTCCAGCCCTGTGATTGGCTTATCAGCAGCCAATCATGAGCGTCTTAAGGGATGGGCCTAGATATCAGATGCACGGTTGATGAGAATCTGCTATAGCTCCTAGTCAGAAGAAAAAGGAAAGAGATATTTGAAATAAGGTGTCTTATATCGAACCAAGAGATACAAAAATTTCTTTAATTTTTCCATTCCTAGTAGAGATGAAAATGTTAGAGTGGCCATGATAATCCTGGCAGTAGATTATGCTTTTTATGCTCTAATGTAAATAGAAAGAATATAGAATCAAGAGAAAATGTGGACAGAAATTGGGGCTGATATATGATTTTTTTTTTTCATTTGCTTGAAGAGGGGGAGGGGGGGTTGTGTGTGATTCCGTATGGGGCATCGGTAAATTTGTAGTGGTTTTCCATGGGACATGTAACACAGACATGTCTTCTGTTTTTATCACAAATGATATAACTGATGGAAACAATTGTTTTAAAAATACAATTAGAATCTGTAGCGTTTTAAAGATTCAATTTATTCTTGAATCCCTTACAATAAACATTTTCCCATACTCAAGGTCTTAACCTCTTTTATAAATTAGTTGCGCAGTCTAGTCTATCGTTTCAAAAAATCACTGGTGTTACGATGTAATATTTCGTGTAAATGCTTGCTTTGCAATTAATTCTTTTAAGGAGAATTTTTTTTAATAAACCTACATCTAACTATAATATGAGTGTAAAGATCGAGCCTCTAAAGAAGACCCAAGAGCTAATTAATGGAAAGGCTCTTGAAATTGAATTTGGCAATTGAATCAAAGGCCCGAAACAGAACATAATTAAGAAAACAAATATGCTCTTGAATGAAGTATAAGGACTAAACGAGGAAGCAAAACCAGTATGTATTAATATACCGGAGAAAATCTTCCGTTTGGTTCTGCTGAAAGAAATTCATATCATATTTAAAAAAAAATAATAAATAAATAAAACAACCGGGAAGAAAATTTAGCCCACATGACTTAAATTAACACTAAACGCTAAATTTACGATTTAGAGTAAAGTGAGAAGACAAGAGACAGACAGTAATGCAAATCAACTGTTAAAAGTGGATTAAGTAAATTAATTAAGACTGGCACGGCCAATATACTTACAATGAATGCTTACCTAATAATGTTGAGAAGGGTGATATTGATAAATTGAAAATGCCTGAAAAGTATATCAAATTACGTCAAAGGAATATCAGTTAATGGAATTATGAAGTTATTAGCGATAGTATGAGTTATGTCAGGTACGTTATATTGAAAAGGTTAAATAAGAGAGGCAAGGGATGGTATCCCGGCAGACGCTGCTAATATAATATATATATATATATATATATACTATATATATATATATATCTATATATATATATATATATATATATATATATATATATATATTATTCGAGCTACAAATGTCCTTTAATATCTAATTCGCTCTACCCCGGAATTAATATTTCCATTTCCATATGTAAACCGAAAGGGAATTTTTAAATTAAACTAAAAAATTCCCTTTCGGTTTACATATATATGAAAATATATTAATTCCGAGGTAGAGCGAATTCGATATTAAAGGACATTTTATAGCTCGAATAATTTATATGAATCACAGTGATGTGATAATTATTCATATATATACATATATATATATATATATATATATATATATATATATATATATATATATATATAATATATATATATATATATATATATATATATATATATATATATATATATATATATATATATATATATATATATATATATATATATATATATATATTATAATATGTAAGCGTTGACTATAGAAATTTGCATTCAACATCTCATAAGAATAACAAACTCCATTTCATTTGTATTTCAAGCTGGAAGTGCCCTTTCTGGAAATGCCATCTACCAGAATAACAAAAACATTCTCAGACAAGAGTATGTTACCTTTATGATGATTACAGTCCCTAAATATCATGATGATCCAG
This sequence comes from Macrobrachium nipponense, assembly GCF_015104395.2. Lineage (NCBI taxonomy): Eukaryota > Metazoa > Arthropoda > Malacostraca > Decapoda > Palaemonidae > Macrobrachium > Macrobrachium nipponense. Next base: position 107,384,593 of record NC_061110.1, read on the forward strand.
AATATGTCAAGGATTTTAAACTGAACACACTCTGATGCTGCGGTTGAACTGAACTTGGGTTTTAGTTAGACAGCAATTGTATTTTTCATAACATAATTCCTTTTTATTTACAAGTTAAACTAAAACGTTCTTTGGCCCTTTTTTACTGAAGTAATTAGAGACAGAAAAAAAATTATAAGAATTTGGTATTGTCTACTTAGGAAGCTGACCCTCTCTCAAGCATACTTAATTAAAAGTAATGGCTACTTCTGAGATTCTTCTCTATTTTCCGAATAGCGACTTTTTCAGTGCTACTTAAACAGGATAATAGAGCGCCTATAGAGGCCATGGTCAAATACAGTGTCAAAATCGGTGTATATATTTGAATTTCACAGATAAACTATGATATCATAGCCATCAAAATCATTAACGATTGTCGTTATAAATAGAAAATTAATGTGGACGAATGGAAAGGAATGTAAGTAGCTCAGTACGCATAGATATAATTAAAGCCCCAGCTTAACCGTCTTGGAACACCTATGACTTTTTACATCCATACTTCAATTTTTTTTGCTTTTCATTCTCGTGTTTTTTCATTGCTTCTTCAGACATGGTCTGTCATTTGCTTATATATATATATATATATATATATATATATATATATATATATATATATATATATATATATATATGTATATATATATATAGCAAAGTTAAACACTGTATCCGTGTTCGTATATGTTGTAGGAAGCCCACTAAAATTTGGAAGAAATTGAAAGTTTTTTTATTTAAGCTTTCGGAGAGTACATTCTCTCCCTCATTCAGAAAGAGAAATATCTTTCAATTTTTTCCAAATTTTAGTGGGCTTCCTACAATATATATATATATATATATATATATATATATATATATATATATATATATATATATATATATATATATATATATGTAAGTGTTTACATATTGACATATGGAATGTTAGTCATTATATATATAAGATTGCTTGCAGGAATGTGATCAAGACTAGCGACGCTAAAGATGACGTATACAATAAGTATGTAGGCTAAGTTGACATGTCGTCATCTGTGGTCATTCATTTGTTTTGAAACAGTCCAAGCTCCCTGCTTGAGACAACTACCGCCTACGTGATCTGTAGCGTGTCTCATTTTGATTGTGTGTTCGTATGAAACTATGTCATTTGGATTGTATGTTCATATGTTCGAACTACTGTCTGTTCCTTCATAACTTGTAACAGAGATGGTAGACAAGCAGAACGGAGTGAGCTATCGTCATTAGAAGACCTGTACCTCTTTACCTAAGCTTTATCATGTAGAGGAATAGGATTAGTCATCATCATTGGCAGAAGCGATCAAGCTATCGTTATTAGAAGACTTGTACAATCATACCTGATCTTCACCATGTAAAACTTCAGAAGAATATATAATTTTTTATACTTAGTGTTTTCTACAAGAACCTCACCGAACCATGAGTTTAACACATCGTCGTAAAGATAATACCAACTTCGTAAGTGATCTACAAAACCCCAGACACTCCATTGAAGATGGAAGTGCAATACCAACCGACTTAGCGTATAGATTATCGCTAGTCTAACATTACCTCATAGGGCGCCTTATCATACAAGGCACAAGCCCTAATATTGGTGGCCAGCGGACCAGAAGAACTCTACAACGTCCTACGAAGAAAAAACAGAATAATAAATCATGAAGTCAACGACGACGAAAGCAGCAGATTCTTCTAGCAACTTAGTATCATCGTTTAGTGAATAACTTCAAGAAACAAAACCGACGTGTCTTTTCCTACGACAACGCAAGCTTCGTCTCTCATTAGAATCATTCAAGAAAACATCGTTAGTGAGCGTTTCCGGCACTGCAAGAAACAAACCGAACGCGTCTGCAGCATCGGATCTTTCAAGGGCTCGAATCATCGAAACAACGCGCACGGGGGAAACTGAAGCCAAACCAGGTCATCCGCTAAATAGAGAAGGAGGACCAAGGCCGTGTGTCGTTATCGGAACACCGTGACTTCCCACAAAAGCAAGCTAAGTACAATTTTTATTCATTTGGAGTAACTTTGAGTGTTTCCTTTGCAGGTCGAATTTCGTTATTCCTGTGGCTGAAGTTACGAGACATTCTTTATCTTACTTTTTTACAGAAATTATCTACATCATTGAGATTTCGCTACTTCGAGTTTTTTTATCTTTGAGTGTCTGTTTCCAGAAGTTCTACTGAAATATCATAATCATATACTATGTTAATTTTATCATTTTGGGTGATTATTAATCCCTTACGTAACAAATCATATTAAACAGTGAATATGTGTTTACGCAGTGGACGTCTGTATTTATACAGATGCATGGATAGGGTCGTTAAGCACCGTAGTGATTAGAAAACACACAAAAAAACAAGTGGAACACCCGTACAAATCTATATAAATTAGAGGTAACACTATTTCGGGTCATGACAATAAATGCTCCTTTGCAAAGTCCCGATCGCAGTTTTAGCCTTGAGTTTTTTGAGTTATATAAAATATCGAACCTCAATGACTCAACTCAACTTTAAAAATATGGCTGGATTGCAAGGAATAACATGTCTGTAAAAAACTTTCATCAGGCTAAATGCGCTGACCAGGATCCCTCACTATTTCAAATTTTAGCAAAGAATGAAGTACAAACAGTTAATATTGAATACAGTAGAGATAACTTGTCTTATTAGTAATCGCTCAGTTCCTAATAGTTCGTCATTCATTGCTTTATACGTAACCAGCAACATAATGCTAAAAACACACAATACGTTGCCGATGGTAATAAAGAGAAGGATCCTAATTATTACAAAAAGAAATAGAAAACAGTAGCCTTTCAGAATCAAACAAGCAAACTCGGTTACTGTGTCACCTAGTCAAGCGGTCAAGGTTAGTCAAAAACTGCCGAAGTGTTCAAAGCATAGCAAATTCCACACAATAAGCGACTCTAGCAGAGTGGGGAAAAGCGATGTTGGTTCATACCAATATCTTTTTGAATTAAAAAGGATTTTTCCTATGAAACACACGACCGTATAAGTAATCAGAGCAGGTTTTCGTTTAATTTTAATACATTAAGTTATAATAATACTGGTGGATTAAGCCCAACTGTACGCGCCGTAAAAATTAGAATATCTTGTTTTTATTTCTTTAGCACACGTAATATCTTGTATTTACGGACTCACCGTCTGTTGTTCGAACTTCCCTAATGAGAAGTCCTGGATAAGCGAGCGCTTACATATACCTCTATAGTTATAAAAACATTGATCTGTATGTAGTGTAATTGTAAGATCCATCTAAGGGTATACAAAATATTATCTTACATCCTGCAAAATAAGGCGTGTTTATCAAAGGAAAATCCTATAAACCTTCAAACATATAAAATCCGTTTGAACAAAAATGAGACAGTTAATCAAATAATAACTTATATAAAGGAACTATACATTTGTCTCATAAATCGTAACATTGTTCAAATGACCCAACAGAATTCTCCCACAACCGCAGTCGTACTTTGCACGCAAAATCTCGAGAAGCATGCACCCTCGAATGTCTTAGTGCGTGTAAAAAGACTTTGCTGGGAAATGAAATTTTAATCCTTCCCGACACTCTGAAATATAACGATTTCCGCGAACAAAGCCCTAAAAGTATACATATCGTGGATACGGAAGTTATAAATATCGCATTTTTTATTGTTGCTAATTTTTAATCACGCCCAACCAGTCGTGGATGAATCTCTCTGATAATCTATCTAAAGTAATATCCGTAAAGTCATTCAAGCAGAGGTGATTCAGCAGAATTTTTTTTTATCTTCTACCTGAATACCAGGAAGTTTCTCCACTAGCAAGTGATCTCTGGGAGAAAAACGGATGTCATTGAAAACAAAACACGGTCTAGGGGACGAAAACATAAGCTATTTACGTACCTTCGTATAGATTCTCAATGAATTTTAAAATAGAGATAAATGACGAAGTTGAAAAATGTTAGTAATAGGAGCCATTAGGAAATCAAATAAGCCATATAATTTTTCCCAATAAAATTTTTCCCTCAAACGTCATGCCATAAAAGATTGGACTTGGCGTATCTGCGCAGATTACTGTCGCTTAAACAAGGAAACGACTTCCGATAGTTTCCAGTGCGATGTACCGACGACATCTTATCTCTGTTAGGTTAGAATAAATTTTTTTTTTTCACCAACTTGGACTTACTTTAAATGCTTTTACCAGATACATTACCTAAGTGATTGTACCTCATACACCGTTTTCAGCACACCCAGGGGACATTATCAATTTTTACGTATGCCTCCGGCTTACGTTGCGCCCCAAATTACAATATAGTGTTTGGAGACTTTTAGAGGATAACCTACATGCCTATATGGATGATCTTGTAATCTTTTCTAATACCTTAGAAGTACATTCACATAAAGTAGAGCTAGTGCTACAGAGACAAAGACAAATAATCTCAGAGTAAAATATCTAAATGTAGTTTTTTAAAACCTCGAACATGTTTATCTAGGTTTTATGTGTCTAGTCAAGGTCTTAAAGTAGTCCGTGGTAAGGTGTCGGCTATTCATAACTTCCGTACTTATTAACGTAAAAGGGGGATACAGCACTTTTGCGCTGTAGTGGGTATTACAATCGTATGTAAATATGTAACTCTTCATCATGACAGCTCCTTTAACAGATCTTACGAAGAAGAGCGTAGATTGATTATGGTCTAAAAAGCATCAACAGGCGTTCGATATCTTAAAAGCGAATAATGCAGCTTACCTAACTTAAAAAAATCCCTGATTTAAATAAGGAATTTTTTTTTTTATTGCAACAGACGCCTCAGACCAAGGGGTAAGAGGGATACTACTTCAGCAATATGATAAACAGTTCTTTCCTATAGCTTTTTAATTCACGTAAACTAAAGCCCTCTGAAAGTAAATATGCAGTAATAAGCAAGGAAGGGCTAGGTATCTTTAACTCACTAGTACATTTTAAGTTCATAATCTATGGCTATCCTGATAAAGTCTTACTGAACATGAGTCCTTTACCGAGTTTTTCAAAGGCTTTAATCACAGTCCAAAAGGAACTCGGTGACAAATGATCATTCAAGTTATTGGAGCCAAGATAAGATATCTACCTGGGAAGCAAATATCATAGCTGACGCATTATCCCGCAATCCCGCACCATACAGCAAAGAACCATTAATTGGACTAAAAGATATAGAAACATCCGTGCCTATTGTTAAAACGTATCTAAACAAGAAATTCCTTAACCCAAGAGATCGCGAGCATTGAATATCTGGGTCGGAGCGCAGAACTGTTACAAACTGAACAAAGCAAGTGTCAACAGCGATAAGCAAAACAATAAACACCAAACAATAAACACTTCGAAACGGAAACAGGGTCAGCGGCCTTCAAGCCAAACCCTAATAACCACTTCGAGCAGAAAACCCTAAAGCAAAAGCATATGTTTAAAGTATGTGTATCAGAATAAATGTATCAAAATGTAATATATATTTAGGTCTGTGACGAGGTAAACCCGAAGAACACAGCAGATGACTAACGACCAGGTATTAGTAATAATCTCTTTCATACCAATCGTCATAAACTGGTTGCATTCCGTCATCCAGGGTTCCCTACTATGTCACAGAAAGCCAAATCACTATTTTACTGGCCTACAATGCTTACAGATATAAAAAGCACATAACTGATTGTAACACGTGTCATGAAGACAAGGGACACACTAAGACACCTGTCAGTTTAAGGGCCTATCCTGTGCCAAATCAATCCTTGAAAGAATATACGTAGAATTTATTAAAACAGAATTACGAGTCTGACAGAGGGAATAAACACTTCTTAGTGTTAATAGTTCCTTGACACGTTATATAGAATTAATAGCACTAAAAACAAACACCGCAATTGAGTGCGTTACGAATATTTATGAGTGCTAAATCAATAAATATGGAATTCAACACATAATAATCTGTGACTCGGGTGGTGTAAATCAATAATAATCTCCTTAACACGTTGTGTGAATTCCTTTCCATTAAGAAAACCAATAATATATTTTATCACCCAGAGTCATCGGTTTGGTAGAATAACTGATAATTAAATAGGAAGTGTCAATGTCTTACGAGTTACACTCGTGATATTGGATCCGAACTGGATTATAGCGGTTCTCGCGGTTTTAAATACCTTTATCATTATATCTTGTATCTATAGAATTGATGCCGCAAGTAGCCTTATACGGTACGCCGCTAGAACACTTTTCCACATATTCAAGCCAACCATTAATTTATCAAATATATATAAAAAAAATATAATAAATAAATATAAAAAAAAAAAAATAAGATAAATATGGATACAAGTGGAGTCAATATAATACACTCCGTAAGAAGTCGGAAGGGTTACAAATTATAATAAAAAAGGAATCACGATAAAATCAATAAGCAAAACGTAACCATAGATAATTAAACATATCCCAATATATATGCGTAAAGATTTGAACTCTAACTTAACGCTTTAGTAATGACAAATAAGCTAAAAGTTCAAACACATATCCAAAACCTACTGACATATTGTCTGTCCCGGTGATTTATATTCGTAGTCAATGAAAAAAAAAAATAATAATAATAATAAATAAATAAATAAATAAAATAAAATAAAAGAGATTTTAAAGTCAGGAAGTCTAGAAGTGAAAATGTTATCTATGAAATAATCCTATATGAATCTTATACAGGGCTAATAATATATATAGAATTTGTATGGAAACCTTTTTCATTAGTTTCAAATAGGAATATTTAATTTAACATAATCATGCAGTTTTCCACATGAAACTAATATATTGTTCAATTTTGGTACTGTTTTTTTTTCAGACATTCTTCTCATGTGGGTCGAGTATTAAAAAACAAAAAAATTTATCCTAAAGTCGTAATTATTACAGCAAGTAACGTAACTCTTAGTGGCTGAGAGCAATCTCCTGCCAAGTGACGACGTCATCATTGCCGTATCAGCATTTGTTCCTTTTAACCTCAATAATCTGCTTACACAGGCTTCATCTCGCGATTGCAAAGCAGGTCGCTGGAGAAAGGAATGCTTAGCCCGAACTTCTCATGGGCAAGGCAGACGTTAGGTACAAGTGTCTATCGGTATGCGCAATGCAACTTGCAATCATTTTAAAATTAATGAACAAAATAAGCAAATAGAATTTCTATAACAACAAAATGAATTAATTTTTTTTTCTGAACCTCATAGACATTTAGAAGTATCAAGATAATTTGTATATTATTGAAATACTTTACTTGCAACATTAGCCTATTACAATTCAAGTAAATCACATTCATGGGAAAATGTCACATTTTCTTGAAAAACCCAAAGTTTATTTAGAAATTAGTTACATAGGGTTTTTTTTCGTTGCATCTCCTACCTTTTAATAATGTTTTTAAAATTAACCTCAGAGGATGCGCACGAGAAAATTGAATATGAAACTTTTGTTAGGGCACATAGAATCATGATTAATCTTCTCTTTGACTCTTATGTTGCCTGGCAATCTTACAATTAGCTCCGTTTTCCACTTCTTTGTCTAGTAACTTACTACCAGTAATATCGAATTTTCTTTGAGATTCGTAATGATATCTATTTATTTTGTTATAATTATGGATATTTTTACAGTCATCATAGACCTGGATAGGTTCACTCATTGTTAATGCCATGAATAAAAAAGTTTGTACAGCGGACTCTTTTGAATTCCAAAATATCAGCGAATTCATGTGGGTTAAGTCTGGTCTGAATGGCTCTCTTCCCTCCCCTGTATTTGGATGTCGTCTGAATTTACTTTGCCCTTGTGACAAGTATAATTTCACTTGCAGGCTGATTAATGGAACCTGGTTACAGTATCCTGCAGTACGAGAGTTCACATCGCAACTTCAAAAAATCGTTCGTCGCAGCGGACGACTACAGTCAAGTAACAACCGCCTACAATGCGAAAGGAATTTCATGGACTTCTTCGACCGACACCGTATCTCGTCGTTAATCTCGTTTTCATGCGGAACGTTCCAGCGGCTGTCGGAATTCGACTACAAAAGGGACATACTTCCGACAATTACGACCTGAAGGATATTCAACTCTACTTTGCTGGCGAAGGACTCGTGCTGGGATGATCTATTCATCGCGAACGTAATCGTGTAGCTTAGGATGCAGAGAATAAGTATGAGCTCAAAATGGAACGTTGGACCCGCCCAGGCAAATTTTCCCCTTGTTTTAACCATTGGGAGACAGTTTTCATCTTAATACATTAGCTTGTTTACCAACGTGACCAATCGCGCTAGAAAATAGCGTTACAAGGCAGGCGTCTATTACTTAGTTTTTTTTTTATGATAGTTTTTCGATGATGTCAAATCTTTTTAGTTATTTACAGGAAGGAAGGAACAACCTCTATACTTTTAAACACTTTAAAATACTAGAAAATAATAAACTGGAAATTACATCAATACGTTCATTTTTCGAAATAACAAGATAGGCAGTTACTGTAAACAGCTCTAATGATTCACTGTTGTAAGAAAACGGCAATGAACTCGGTGATAGCCTGTCGTTATGTTAAACAAACTTATGTTCGTTTTTCTCTCTGCTGTCTCTACATAATTCCCCATTAGTTTTGAATATAGAAGTGTAGTGTAGAGAACTAACAGGAATACTCGCCGTAGTAATGAAATAAGGTAGACCCCAAAGCAGAATGATTTTTATAAAAATATTAACGTGTGGGATTGAGTACACAAAACCTGAAAACTATGATGATTTAAGAAAACTGAAAATAAACAAATTAATTTCCTCACACATGTGATCTGGAACATCATTCACATTGAGATATAAAAGTCATGGTTTGAAATGTCATAAAACGCTTGATTTTTTCTTGTTAGTTGAACAGTTTCGTCACGACCATGAAAAGGAGAATGAGCCTTTTTCGAAAAGGTAGTTTTCTGACAGAAAGGAAGATTCAGGAATACGCCTTTGCCGGGTCCGTGGGAATCCGAGTACATTGCGTCCACAGAGAATGATCAACTCAGGGTATAATTCAGACCCTGGGTCCAAGCCAGGGTCGACCCAGGTAGGTCCCATCGAATTAAGGGTTTAATCCTGCAAAAGCCGTTGTACCACACCAGCATAGATTGTTGGAAAACAGCGGATTAAGATAACCGTTTAACCGTCTTCAAACATCTGTTACTTTGCCTTTTTCTATCTCTTCCTGACTTTCAATCCTTTGTATTCTTTCGTTTATATATACTTTTTGTTTATTCAAATATCAGGTTAACGTTCTTGGTTTATAAATTAGTGGTGTCTGTCTACGACAAAAAAATTTAAGTCATGTGATTTTCTTTTGATTTTTTAAAACTTTATCTGACAATAAATTGATAAATGTTTTCCTAGAAATATAACTTTTTTACAAATACTTTTTAACATTGATATTATACGACTCCTTTTTTTATCACACAATCTTAACAATTTAAAAATTGCTTCTTACGCAAGATGCATATCAGGAACAAAACTTCTTGAAAATCTAAAAAAATAAAAATCTATAATTTTGTTTTCAAATTCAGATATATCAGATTACTATTATAGTCCGACAGATCTAAACTGATTGATGTTTACTTCCTTGAGAAAAACCCTGTTGCCAGTTCTCTCTTAAACTTTAAATCGTCCCCTTCTTAAGTCCTCAGCCATCTCCCAGGGAGGCAATATTTGGGACAGTACCTAATGAAACTGACCGTATAAATCCTAATCCGTAAACACATCCCTATTTATTTGTTTTATTACTTTTGAGACTATTTAATTTTAAAATTTGTTATGACTTATAACCCTTAAATTTTGCTTATTATATTACTATTTTATATGATGATGTTTTCATTAAAAGTAATAAAATCGGTAATTGCCATTCAGTATGTATGTCTTATGACATTTTCTTATAATCTTATTATTTGAATTTTCAGTCTGTCATACGATCCATTTCCTAAACAAGTTTGTAATATTTTGGATTTCATTGCTCTTCATTTTAGGTTTCCCCCTCATCAAGTTATGATTTACTTAAATTTCATTTCCTTTTTCACTCACGGTCTAATGGGTGTAACAATTTTTACTTTTTATAAGGTTGTTGCACATAAACTCATCATTGGGAGAAAAAAAAATATCTACAATAATTATCGCAGGAATTCTGATAATATGATTCTATACAAAATGTACATTACGAAGAATCTTCGTCGTCAGATGATCTTACTTTAATAACATCTATCCTTTGCAGCATCGCCTGTTTGCAAGTTTTCGGAAAGCTTAACTGCATTTGCCCGTTTCACAGTGTGCTTTCTGTAGAAATAAATTAATTTTCCTACTGACTATGTTAAAGCAAGAGTTCATTCTTTTTGGCGCTAGAGTTCTCAGTTAGACCGGGCGGTAGGGCTTATACAAAGGGTAGCTTAAGAGATAATTCCTTTAAACTTCATGGTTTAATAGGCTTGGCCCACCTGCATTTCGCCTGTCAATGTAACAGGAAAAGTGGCAACGTTTTTGAAACCTTTGTCACGTTTATAAATGCGATTTCTCATTTTATTTACAAATAAAATTATAATCACAATATGTGAACGCTTAAGTCCAG
>NC_061110.1:107397735-107419280 GCF_015104395.2 Macrobrachium nipponense
AGCCTATGACAGGCTGGAAGGGGGTGGGGCAGAAACAGATTTATATGGTTTGACCAATTGTCTTCAAGAGGCATACCTGGCCCAGCCAATTAGGCCACTCAGTCCTTTACTCACATCGTCTTGCTTCTGCATGAATCATTCCCCAAGAAATGGATACAGGAATGAATTTATTATATACAATATTCAGATATTGCTAATATTTTTTATAATTTCTAATCATGGTATGTTTGTTTATTTAGCTTGGTGCATCTGTGAAACAAGTTTCTTTTTGTCTATAGTAATTTACTTTTATTACAGGTCAAACAATGCTAGAAATGGTCGAGATGGGCGGGCCAGCGGCTGAAAAGAATTCCGTAACGTGAATAGCATCTTGGGTAGCCACTGGTCTAAGGATTAAGGATATTTCAACCCCGCCTCCTTCCGAGTCCTGCCATCATAAATAGGCCAGAATTGTCAAAAATCTCAGTTTCGTCTTTTCTCCAAGTGTGGTGATACGTGGCTCTCTCAGTCCTGAACTTCCATCAGTGATAAAAGACTCCGAAATGGACGGGAACGCGAATTTTTTCGTATACAGCACAGAGGTAAATGACATTAACATATCTTTTCAGTTTTTGCCAGGGAGAATATTTTATGTGAAACAAAAACAAAAAGGAATACGAAATTACGAGTATGTTAATTTTATTCATGTTTTGATAGGGTTTTGCACGTGTTTTTCAGGGAAGAATATTTTGTTGTTACAGGTTTACATACTTTCGAAAAAAGTTCACTATTTAGGTATGTGTAATCAGTAGGAGCCTACAGTTATATTTTAACAAATATAAAGTTTACTCAAGGAACCCGTAATCTTGGGTCAAATTTTGTCCAGACATTGTTTTTTTTTTTTTGGAAAAGTTAAATGTTGAGTTTATTATTGAAGCTTTCCCGTGATCTTTTTAATTCTAAGAGTGAATTTTTCAATGTTGAGACTTTACTGTGTCAAGATGTGCGTTGAACTTCTTCGTTAAAGAGATGTCCATTTAAGCTATGTTAATCAAAGCCTGTAATGTCTTTAGCAAATAATTTTGTTAGTAAATATGATAACTCATATTAGTAGTTTAGCCTTATTGATTGGGTCGTTGTATACAAACCTTCATAGCTTATCTGTATTTAAGTATTTTTTATTAACTGTTCAGTTACTTAGGACATAATCCTGATTCGCTACACCACATTCAGTATTTGATCTCTCATACTTAGATATTCCTTAATTGGTGCTGATTACACTACCTAAAAACTAAGGTCTCTGATGGCTATGAAAAGTACAGAAATCCACACATAAGCATTTACTCACCTTCACCGACCAACCACTAAGATCGTTACTGCCTCACTATTTACACATCTGTATTCCTTATTTTGACTTTTGATGCGAGAGATTTTCATTTAGCTTGGATTTTGTTGCTCTTTTTTTTTATATATTTTTCGGGTTGTAAATTTAGTTTCACGTTTGGATTTTTTCTAGGCTGACTTTGGTGCAATATTGCGAGTTACAAAAAGTCGAATGTGTTATATCTGTTATGTTTTGAAATATTTGTAGGATTTATTCTTGAAGTTTGACGTCATGTTTGTCAATTTCTCGTATGTTCGGGTGATAATGATGTTCAAGGCTCATTTGGTCATATTCTTGTTTGTGAGTCTCTTGAAAAATAAGGAATATAAGATAATGTTGTGTTCTGGTTGCTCGGTGTTAATTTTTTCAGTACGGTATTAATTTTTTTTTTTTTTTGCTGAGGGGTTTAAAATAAGAATTTCTCATTTATTTTGAATTTATTTTATTCCTTTCTTCCTCTTCGCACATTTGTCTTGATTTGTGCTGGGAAATCATCAGCTTTCATCTTTCTCGGATCAGGGTCTTTCAATCTGCGTCTTTACCGTACATTGGCCATGCTAGTTCCCTTATACATATTTCCAGCTCATTTCCCAGATTCTAAAATTTGAAATAATTTATCAAATTATCACACCTGCTACTACAGTGGATATATTCAGCTCTTAAATCTTGTACTTGTTACCAATTTCTGATCATTTTATGCCGTGATTCATCCCTCTGGTCTTAGATTTCAGAGTCACAGCTTCTGAAATTAAGAATTTGTACCATATTTTTGGTATATGGATTCCTGTCTAAATATTGTTCTGATGAGTCATTTTCCCCTGAAATTATTTTCTATAATTTCGTGTCATCTGAGTATCTTGAATTTTGGTCATAGTCTACCCTTGCAAAGTATCAGTTTTGTCTTTTCTGAATTAGTATTTCAACCTATGGTCCTTCCAAATCTTTGGTTATTCTACTAATTTTTTTTATGTATGTATTAAAAGTTTATCTCTAAGAAAGCATACACGATGTCGTGATTGAATTGTTGTTCACCTTTATAACAGAAAATTGTCTTAACACTGAAAACAGAGGCTTCCAAATACCGTTCAGGTTTTGCTAAATTCTTCGTTTTCAGTTTTCAACTTCTGTCACTAATGTATTTTACTGATATGTGTGAATTTAGTAACAGACTTCAAGTCTCGTCTTTGTCATTGACAGCAACTTTCCTTTTTCAATATTATATTCTCTTCGTCATCGAATGAATCATTTTTCGTCTTTTCGCTCCCTACAATGATTGTCTTTGGGTTTTTATTCTTGATATCACTTTTTTTGCAACTTGTAATCATTTCTCTCAGATTTTCCCGAATCGATGAGATAATGATATTCTTCTGCTTAAAAACTTTTGTTGTTGATGGTTTTAAAACGGTTTGCCGTTTTTCTCATTCAAAATTATTCGCGTAGAAATTTTCCTCTTGTATTGTTTTATTTTTCATTTATATCTTAATAATTTAAGTAATATCTCCATTAATATGAATTTGACCATTGCTCACTTCACTTGAAAGACAGCTATCAAGCACATACCTCATACACATGCAGTGAAATTTCTATTTCCTTCTCCCCCGAAACGAAAACATATAACTTTTTCTTCTCCTTTACCTTACGATAGTTATTCTCACACCTGGCTTTTTTTTTTTTTTTTTTTTTTTTTTTTTTTTTTTTTTTTTTTTTTTTTTTTACTTTGATTTCTATTGTCACTTTTCCGTTTCTTTCTGATCATGGCTCACCGAACACCATTTGGACTCCAAGTCACAATGAAAATAATTCAAATAAATGAGTCAGTGGCGAATTGATAGTAATTTGTACTTGGCATAACTATAAGTACTGTACTGAATCCTACTAAAGTCATATTGAATAAGTATTTTAAAGCAATGAGACTAAGACGAATTTTTTATTCACCAAATCAAACGTTGAAGCTTACACATGAGATTTTCTTGAAATAATTTTTTTTTCAGTTTAGATATAAGATATTATGAGGACACTCCCAACAATATTCTATTTTTTCCTATTCGTGTATAAATATCTCAGAATGCAACGATTTTCAGACATTTACGAAACTTGAAAAAGAAACCCACAAAATTATAAGTATTTACATTCTATTTTACTTGTAAATACTTATAAGTAAACACGTTATACACAGCAATTCTATGGGTTCCTTTTTTAATCTTCAGAAGAAAAATGAAAGAAGTTTTTGTTTGGTTCATTTACGAAACTGTTAACTAGATGATTTTCAATAATTGCAAAGAAGGTCTACAAGAATTCAGCAAATAGCCAATGCGATAAATATTTCCGTAATTATTCAACACGAAATAGCTTCTACTGTTATTCCCATGTTCATCTGCAAGACTATTATTTCTACATATCCATTCACTTTGTTTTATCGGTATCGGGTAGAATACTCTAAACGTGATTTATGTATTTGAAAGCTATGATTTGAATAGAAAGGCAGTGTAAGAGTTCAAAGAAATGTATACAATACTCCGCAATTATGGCACATAGGCCATCATTTTAATGTGTTTCACCCGCCGAGAGAAGTTTCTCTCTGAATGCACTTTTTTAACGAGAATCTTCGTGCGCATATTATGACCACACAGAGAATGTATGTCATCAAGATTATACGAGTAATCTTCGAGACATCAACTTATTAACAGTAATGCTGATATTGAAAAAAAGAAATGCACAGTTCTCTGTACAGATTTATCTTTAAATATTGTTCATATACATAACTGTGGAATTGTTTCTCCATTTCAGGACTCATGCTGCTATGAGTATTTCTTAACTGATATTGTTATTATTATTATTATTATTATTATTATTATTATTATTATTATTATTATCATTTATTAATTCATTTTGTCTATCATAGTCATCCTATTCGACTGTGTGTTATTCTTTTTTAGTGTGGGGTTCCGGTTTGCCTCCTGCCTCTTCGAGTCCATCACTTTTCTCATTTTGTGCGCTGTTTCTAGTAGCACACTCTTCTGTATAAGTCCTGGAGCTACTTCGGCATTTGTTTTTCTAGGTTCCTTTTCAGAGAGCTAAGGATTGTGCCTAGTGTTCCTATGATATATTATTATTATTATTATTGTTGTTGTTGTTGTTGTTGCTGTTGATGAAGCCGCATTAATTTTGTTTATCTCATTCTTGTACGGTGTATTTTCAGTCATCTCCATCGGGCACTGAGCACTGCCATGAGGAGGCCAAGGAGGAAGAACGTTCTTTATTGTGCATGGCAGCTCTTCGTGGACATAAAAACTTCGTCAGATTCCTCGTTGAATCCCAAAATGCACACATCGAAGAACTGGGCACAGGTATGTCATTTTTGATGGTTTTCGAAAGTAAGCTTTCTCTGACCCACTGTACTGGGATAATGTTTGAAAACTACAATGGTCTCAGAGAGAGTGCTTTGACATTTTACATAGAAGGTAATTTGCAGCATCAGACGTATAATTGGACTGTTTCTCTTTGCAGTTGCAGTCCGAGGAATTCTTGTACCTGGAGTGCGTGCTTTATGGTGTGCTAGTGTTAGAGGCCACTACCGGATAGTTGAATTTCTCCTTTCCAAAGGGGCTAATCCAAATGGCGTTACTACTTTCGAAAGCTCTCCGTTGCGAGCAGCATGTGAGCAAGGCCACCTCCATACTGTCAGACTGCTTGTGCAACACGGAGCAGGTGAGTTTCTGCTTTGTTATATATTGCTTGGGCTGATGTTCGCTAAAGCTTGCTCACATCAAGTGCTATATTTTGTTGTCTACTGCAATGCAGTTATAGATATCCCAAATCCAGATATCCCAATTCTTGCTTTGGCTCTTATTCATCGGTATATTTTTTCCAGATATTGATGCTACTAATGAAAGCTCTGTCACTTCTCTGATGATAGCTTCCTTCAACGGCTATTTGGAAATTGTCAAGTGCCTCTTAGATGCTGGTGCTGATGTGAACAATAAAAATAAAAACGGGAAAAGCGCACTGCATTACTGCTCAGAAGCAGGCCATGTGGAGGTCATGAAAGCGTTGCTGGACCACAACGCTCTGATGGATGCTGACAGCACTGGTGAGTCCTGTTTTAGATTCTTCTGTTTACAGATATCGAAATCTTATTCTGAACTTGACCGATGTGGTTTCGAATGCTGGCATGTGATAAGTTGATTAATATTCCATCAAATATTTTTTTTTCGGTTTCGAACAAAGAACTGATAGTTTTCGGTGTTTGCAAGATGTACCTAACTATTCCAGTGATATAAATATGAAACAAGGCAAAGCTATAAATGTTTTGTTCTCATTGCCCTCCTTTTCCAGAAATAAAACCCTTGCTGGTTGCAAGCAGTCGCGGTTACAAGGACATGGTAGAATATCTAGTGACCAGAGATGATTTGATAACTATAAGAGAAAAAGTCGATGCATTGGAGCTACTTGGAGCTTCCCTTTTCATCGAAACGGAAGATATAGTCACTACAATCAACTACTGGACATCAGCAATGAGTCAGAGGTAAGTTTTTCATGAGACACTCTTATGATTTCATCGTTGATTCATTGATCATACGAGCCTTTTTCATTTTGCATCGCATAGTATGAATCTGACTGCACTGATCTATTCTTTGTTGACTTGGCTAACTACAGTTGTGTTTTTTCCTGTGTTACAAACCTAAAATGTTGGAATATATTTCCAGGTATGTCAACGGCACCCTGATTTATCCAAAATCTGAGGATAATTTGTCATGTACTTCACAAGAGGACTTCAGTGAGGTCACCACCTTGCAGGAATTAGAAGATATAGAATTAGACCCTGAGGAAATTCATTTGCAGTCGCTTCTCGTGATGGAAAGGGTTTTAGGTTCCGGTCACATGCAAACAATGACGAGTATTAGGGAAATGGGGCTTGATTATGTAGATGAAGGTGCTTTCAAGATGTGCATTGACTTGTGGGTTCACGCCATCGATACACAACGCAATTATCTACATCCACTAAAGCAGAGTAGGATGTTTCATTTCGAGTCGTTCGTTGGCTTGTTTGGATTCATGACGAACAGTGAGAACGCCCGTATCGGGAATTATAACCCGAGGGAATATTTTGATGATTTTATGTGTGTATTTGATAGAGTCGTAATAGAAATAGGACTATTTATTTCTTCATTAAACAATGCTGACGATCATGTAAGGATGAAACGTGAGTTTAACCCTCGCCGGTTTATGAATATAGCTTTGCATTTATTACTACCGTTTATAAAAATACAGCCTGGCCTCACAAAATCTCAGTGGGAGACGGTGAAAGAAGCATTGTACAAACTGGTGAAGTTGAATCCCAGGAATTCCTCAGGTTCGACTCTGCTGCACATGGCTTGCTCCAGAAAATTTAAGGACGTTGAAGATTCGATAATACCGGCGTCTGTCACTGCCAAAACCGAAATCGTAGACCTTCTGTTAGAGACTGGCTGTGATCCTAGTGCCACAGACCACGAAGGTAACACGCCCCTCCACGAACTCGCCATGAATAAAGTGTGTCCCAAAGATTTGGTAGATGCCCTCTTGTCGGGTGGGGCTCACTTAGACGCAATGAATAGTCAGGGGCAAACTTTTGCATCTTTGAGAGCTTCCCGAGGGCAGCCTGTTTCTCAACTGGTGAATGTTGTTCGTCACACCTCTTTGCAATGCCTGGCTGCAGCGAGCATTCGGAGACATGGGATTCCTTACAAGGATGTATTGCCTTCCAGACTTGTGAAGTTTGTAGACATCCACTGATGTGATGGACATTTTGTGCATCGGTAATGCTGGATCTCTGTGACATGATGTATACATTAACTGTGCTTGTATTTAGAAAATTTCTTCTATATTTGTTTTGAATTTACATTGGCTATGTAATCATTATCTGTACAAAGTTAACTATAACCTCGAAGATTCTTTAATATATAATAATTGTGTTTGTATGGAAGCTAAATTCTAGTGTGCAGTGTATGTATGGTGACAGTATATTTTTCATATATATCTTTTCATAGAGCCTCACTGACTGTAGAAATCATTTAGTTTACAAAGACGTGGAAAGAGTTCCCATTTGGTATTCATACCTTTGTTTCTTTTGTCATCTCTTTTTCGCGGTATTTCTTTCATTAATGTTTTGCCTCCTGCTATAGCTTCCAGAAAATTTATCTCGGCAATTCATGATTTACTGTAAATTAATAACTATCTTATACCGTAGAAAATGAAAGAGCCGAGATGCCTGCGTTTTTTGTACTTTGTAATGATATTGTGTTATTAAACTGTCTTCAAAATATATCTTCTTAAACCGAGTTGTAGTTTGATTTTACTTCTAAGTAGTCGTCTTCCTCTATGAAAAAAAAAAAAAAAAACATATTTCTTATAGGTAACAAGGTAACTAAAGCTCGCTGAGGGGATCTGTCACATTGAGAGGCGCAGTTGTCACTGTATAGTGATTTATAATTTTCTCATCAACGCTGTTTTTATAATTGATGCCATAAGAAGAACGAAAAGATAATCCAGGTAACACTTGGATCTATCTTTCCGCTGAACGTAAGCTTTATGAAAATATTAAATTGGGAATATTTGAATATCTTGAATATATTTGTCACCTTGAATATGATATACCAATGTATGGCATACTTATCACCGCATTTTTCTTACGATCTTATTCCCACGATTAATCTCAGCGCCCACAAAACCACATTTTGTAATTAATCTGTCCCACAGTTACGTTACTTCATCTTCATAAAGATTATTGCATTTTACTACCACTTTCATGTAGTCTTTTAGATCTAATACAGTAGCTAAATTCGTCGTAAGCGTGCTATTTGCTGATTGGCATTTAGTACTTGTCTTTCGTTTTCCAATAAGCAAATCTTATTAGTTTCATGGAAATATGTATGCGGAAGCTCATGAAGTAGCTGATATTAGCGTGAAAATATGTATGTTTATTATTCGAAACTGTCATCTGTTGTAATTTTGTTGTTTGTCAACAGTGTAGCCAATTGTAGCTAGTGCAGTTAACAGAACGAAATATGAATAAGGTACGGATATCGTAAAATACTTAACTAATGATTTACAATTTGGTTTTGTCTTTTGTAATAAGTAACAAAAAAAAAGATGATTAAATAAACACATTGTTTCCATATTTAACAACTGAAATGTTCAAATTTCTATGTAAAGTGCATCGATCTGCACAGTTAGTAAAAACGAAAAATATATCTTCTTAACCAAACAATGTAAAAAACAATTAATAATTGAAATGTTCTTCAGTTGCTATGAAAAATGCGTCGATATGCACAGTAAGTAAAACTGATGAGACTACTGATTTTTTTTATGGACGAGATTCGCTGATTAGGTTTTGGATACGCATATCTGGAAAGGGTAAATCGGGTAAAATGTAGTGAGTTATAATCTTGTGCGCGTGCGTTCTTTACACGATGAGTCATTCAAAACAAGCGAACTGTTTTTAGGTTTTTAGGCTTTTGTCTTGATAGAATGGGAGGATGAAAGAAGTGATCATTATCTGCTCTCTTATTTTTCTTGGAATGTCAATTTGGAGATAAAAGCACTGATTCTTTCATTCCACTGTTGCGAATTATAAATGCTGATTGTCATTTAGTACTTGTCTTTCGTTTTCCAATAAGCAAATTAATTTTCCTAACCACTGAAGTACTAGTTACCCAGGTCTTGACAAGGTATTTGTTAGTGATTAATAGCCTCATAGTAAGCTTATTAGTTTCGTAAAAATATATATGTGATAACTCATCAAGTTGCTGATATTAGCGTGAAGATATGTATGTTTATTATTCGAAACTGCCATCTATTGAAATTTTGTTGTTTGTCAACAAAGTGTAGGCAATTGTAGCTAGTGCAGTTAACAGAACGAAATATGAATAAGGTACCGTTATCGTAAAGAAACTTAACTAATGATTTACAATTTTTTTTTTTTCGTCTTGTAACAAGTAAATAAAAAAATGATGATTAAATAAACACATTGTTTCCTTATTTAGTTTTTGTATACATATCTCTTATAACCCGAAAAATATATCTTCTTAACTTGCGCTGTAAAAGACAATTAATAACTGAAATGTAAAATTGCTATGTAAAATGCATCGATATGCACAGTAAGTAAAACGATAAATATATCTTCTTAACTTACAATGTAAAAAACAATTAATAACTAAAATGTACTACAATTGCTATGAAATGCATCGATATATACAGTCAGTAAAACTGATGAGACTACTGATACTTTCCCTCAATAATTCTGTAGGCATGAATTAAAATATATAAGCTACAGCTATTTGTATCCACCAGTTTGACTTGAAGTGAACTCCTATTTTCTTTCGGATTTTATTCAAATTTATTCTATTTGTGACTCTTACTCTGACCTATTCTTATGCCTTTCGTATCGTATGTAATTCTTACTACCTTGTTTATAATGTCGCTGATAATAAAGAAGTTTGTTCCCAATTTGAGCTCCTAACAGTTTTCACTTTTTAATTAGTATACACACACACACACACACACACACACACACACACACACACACATATATATATATATATATATATATATATATATATATATATATATATATATATATATATATATATATATATATATATATATATATGTATATATATATATATATATAATAATTTTTTGTCATCCCATTTCCCCTTCTTCTTCTTCTCTTAACGTCCTCTGTTCCTCAAAGGCAAATGTGGTCAGTTTATAGAAGAAAAGTGTCTCACACACACACACACACACACACACACACGTATATATATATATATATATATAATATATATATATATATATATATATATATATATATATATATATATATATGTGTGTGTGTGTGTGTGTGTGTGTGTGTGTGTGTGTGTGTGTGTGTGTGTGAGACACTTTTCTTCTATAAACTGACCACATTTGCCTTTGAGGAACAGAGGACGTTAAGAGAAGAAGAAGAAGGGGAAATGGGATGACAAAAAATTATTAACAGGAGACACTTTTGTTCTAAAAACCTACCTCATTTGCCTAGTTTAGGGCTGCCTCTCATCATTCAGTGAGACGATGATCTGTTATCGTCTACCAGGAAGGAACAAGGCTTCATCATACTATCGAACACTTATATGACAAGAAAAAAGATGTTAAACAAACTAACATTATTGATTTTCAGTCTTTTCTCCTTTAGTTGTGAACGAAAAAGTGTAAAGAAAGTGAAGAAGTAACAGGAATATTCACCTTAGTAGTGAAATCTGATTAACTTCAAAGTAACATAATTTTTAAACATAATGCTAACTTGTGTGAGACTGAATTTATAAAACCTGAAATTTGTGATGAATTCGAAAAAAAAAGACTTGAAAAATTAAAGGACTAATTTTTACACATATATCATCTTGAAAAATTTTGACTTTTGTGATCAGCTCTTTTCGCCTAAAGAAAAAGTTAAAGAATGAGCCCATCGTTCGATACGTCATAAAATCACCTTTTTAATTGGCTGAACAGTTTCAACATCAACATGGGAGAGAGGCTAAGCTGCTCTAAAAGTATAATAATGTGGACCACACAAAACCATAGAGAATGGTCAACTCAGGGTCAAATTTCCTCTGGGCTTAAGCAGGTAGGACCCATCCAAAAATATGTTTAATCCTCCCAAAGATTTACAATCTTAACCATCTTCAAACTTCTTTCTGCATCTTTTCCTTTGGCTTTCTTTCCTTTCTATCTCCCACTACCTTTGTAGAGACTATGTCATCTTTGTTTATACATTTTTCGGACGTTCCTTACATCAGAATTTTTCCGTTGTAGTTTTATTATTATTGTTGGTGTCCGTTTATGAAAAAAATAATGTATTTCTAATTTTTACCTCTAGAAGCATCAAACTAAGTAAGAAGCTCTTCGCTTAGCAGTGCCTGCAGGGAAAATGACATCACCAAATGGTAGTCTGTGACTTGCTGTCCTTTTATCAAGCTTCCCTTTAGGCAGCCAAATTTCTGCTCATGCAAACCGATTAGGTAGTATCGGCTCATGCCTTGGCAGAATATGATCAGTTATTTCTTATCACACACCTATAATGTAATGAATGCATACAGTGCAAATGCCTTCTTTCCTTGCTGTTTATGATTTAGCTGGCGGTATGCCATTACGGGCTCTTGCTCATAGAGCGGCCTGTATTTTTTTCTATATATCAGCCTATATTAGGCTGAAACGGGGTGTGTCTATTTGACTCCCGGAGGCATACCTCGATCAGCCAATCACCCATCGTCATCACATAAATCCCTCCCCTAGAAATGCATGGAGGAATGAATCACAGATGTACAACATTTAACAAAATATTATTTCCGATCGTGTCGTACCCCTATACTGTCCTTAAAACTTATCTTAACTGTACCTTGTACTTGAGAGAACCTACTTTCAATGTAAGTCAACTTTCTTAGAAATGGTTGAGATGGGAAGGCAAACGAGTGAAAGGAACTTTGGGTGACCAATGGTCTAAGGTTTGAGGCTATTTTAGCCCCGCCTCTTCATGCCATTAGAAATAAGACCAGAATGGATAAGAAATTTCAGTTTCGTGTTTTAGCTTAGCAAGTCAGCATATTCGTACGTTTTCTGTCTTCGTCCAAGACTCAGCTGTATCGAAGATCTTGCTGCCTTCCACCGCTGGTAAAGAGGACACATGTGCAAGAATAAGCAGAAATGGACAGAAAAGCGGGTTCTTTCGTATGCGTCACGAAGGTAAGTGAACTTAAAACATTATTTTTTTTCTTCCTACTTTGTTCACTTTGCTTGGTTTGGTGTGCAGCTCTTCACAGGAATGATTCCCACTTGTCTTTTAGTGTTTCTTCACCATTATCATAGCTCCTGCAGAACAGGAGGATCTTTAGTTCCCTTTTGTTGTATAGTCCTGGTGCACAATGTTCAAACGCTCTCTCGCCTTAAAATTTGTTCCAGGTTTCGGATGTTAATACTTCCTGACATAATCTGTGAATCTAATTCTGTTAATATTAGCGGGTAGAATATACATTAATTTAGGTTGGTAGTTTCTGTTGTTTATAAAAACGAGGTAACACCACCTAAAGGAACCGTTTATTCTTCTATGATCCATTTTATTGATGCTGTTAATAAAGAATATCTTATGTAGAGTTTTTTTGAATTATGTTAATTTTCGTTATGCAATGATTTAGCTTCGTTTTTTTTTCGTTTTTATTTGGAAAAATGTTCAACATTTGGGAGGAATAAGTAGTCGTTAGGCATGCAGTTATTTTTCAAATAATTAAAGTGTCTGAGTAAGACGTAATGGTTCCCCAAGTTTTGCTTAACCGTTGTGTTTCAGTTACAGTTTCTAGTTTTCCAGACTTATTTTTAGATTATATAAACATCAAGTTTCTTACTGAAATTCTTCTTTACACCTAGTTAATTTCGGGGCCATTTGCCAAAGGTTCTTATCGTAATTATTGATCGAAAAATAGATTTTTTTTCTAGATTTCCTAAGCTGTTTTTGGAAAATAGTATTGTAGCTTACTCAAATTTCCTTTGCATCTTGCGGCTATTTGCTTTGCTATATTAGTCTGCAATTCTCTATGTGCATGTGTATAGATGCTTTCGCTGATACAAGTTGAAGACATACGCTAAACTTCCTTGATAAAGACATTTCCATTTTAGTTCACTAAGACCACGGACAACGTCATATGCCCCACTCTCCTACATTTATCCGAGAAAAAAAAAATGATCTATAGGTTTATTTTTTCTTAAAAGCATTTCCTCTCAACTACCAGAGTTATTAAGCACATACCTCATACACACACGCTGTTTTAAGCAAACATACACTGGAATCTCTATCTCTAATGTACCAAAATCATAACTAAAGCTCATTTTTTTTCCATTTGGCTTAGCGCCATTTCTGCTTTTCGAGTAGTTAGCTTCACATCTGGAAATTTATTTATCATTTGTTTCCGTCACAGTACATCATTACATCGTTTTTCTTTTCATTTTGTAATGATGAAGATTGAGTTGTGGTGATGCGGTAGCGAGTCTGAGGCGAATCCATTTGATTTTTCATTGGCGCTTGAATGGTACGGAATCCGACTCAATCAATACGGAATAAGTATTTAAAAACAAAACTCATGTCCCCCGAATTCAAGTTATCCTGTTTATCAACAAGAAGATACGTGAGCACTCTTGTGAGAAATCAACATATTTGTCATTAATGTCAATATTATTATTATTGTGTTGTTGTTACTTCCAGTCATCTCATTCTTGTACTATGAATTTTCAGTCGGCTGCATCGCGCAATAATTCTTGCCATGAGAAGGCCAATGAGAGAGAAAATTCTTTATTGTGCACGGCTGCTCTTCTTGGACATACATTCTGTGTCACGATTCTTGTTGACTACAGAGGCGCAGATATAGAAGAAGTAGGATCAGGTATGTCATTTTCATTGTACATCAATAGACGGCTTTCACAAGCCTCTGAAAACTTTATCAGTTTCAATGAGATTACTTGGTCATTTGCAACATCAGGCGTTTATACTTTGACATCTGTTATTTTTCTTTGCAGTTTCAATCCAGGGTAGTCTTATTGCAAGTGGAGTAACTCCCTTATGGTGTGCTAGTAATGTAGGCCACTCCTGGGTAGTTGAATTTCTCCTTTGCAAAGGGGCTAATCCAAATGGCGTTACGAGTTTTCATAGCTCACCGTTGCGATCAGCATGCGCAAATGGCCACTTCTTTGTTGTCAGACTTCTTGTGGAACACGGAGCAGGTGAGTTTTTACTTTATTATTCTTAATATTTTATATAAGCGTTACCATATTCACTTATTTATTACTTGGGCAAATATTCGCTGTAGCTTGCTTAGGTCAAGTGCTACTTTTTGTTTTCTACTGCCATGCACGTATTGTTTATCCAGAGTTCGGAAATATAGTTATACATATTCTTCTATGTTTTTGTTCATTCCCCCAGACATTGAGGCCGCAAATCATCAGGGCATCAATAGTCTGAGGCTCGCTTCCGTCAATGGTCATTTGAAAATCGTGAAGTACCTCTTGGATGCTGGCGCTGATGTGAACAGGAAAGATCTAACAGGAAAAAGCGCACTGCACGCCTCTGCAGATGCAGGTCATCTGGCTGTAACGGAACTTTTGCTGGATCACAAGGCTCGAATGGATGCCGACGACTCAGGTGGGTCTTGTTGAAAATTCTTCGGTTTCAAGTTGAATGTTCTTAGATATTTTTCTTATTCGTATTCAGAACTCATCTTGTCCAGAAATTGACCGACCTAGTTTCCATTGCTTACATGTGCTATGTTGATTGATATTTTATGCTATTTGACTGGTAAATTTGTTCTGTTACAACATAATTCCATCAAATAAAAGGAGCCCATAAAAGCGCCAAAATATATAAAGTACTTACTTTCTATATTTTGGCGTTTTTATGGGCTCCTATTATTAGATTTTATGCTATATATTTTTTTTATTGGTTTAGGAATTCCTAGTTTTAGGTTTTGATTGCAAGATGTAAATCGGTTCCAGTGTTACGAATATTATCTTTTTGAGTGGATTCACGTGATCACTGACAAAATTAAACTGAAGAGCGCCATGGACTCCTTGATTCTCAGCGTTATTTATTCTTTACCAGGATTAACGCCTTTGATTTCTGCGAGCTCTCTTGGTCATATAGACTTGGTGGAGCGTCTGGTAACCAGAGCAGATCTGGTATCTGTGAAAGAGAAAGCCGATGCACTGGAGGTACTGGGCGCTTCCATTTACAATCGGACGGGTGATATAGTTGTTGCTATCTACTACTGGAAAACAGCAATGAGTATGAGGTAAGTTTTCCATGACAGCTCTTATAATTTGCTTAATGACTGATTAATAAGAATTTTTTTTTCATGTGATTCTTAGCACATTAATATTTTTTCTATTCGTTTAAGCTAAATTGCTATATATTACTGGAAAGCAGTAATGAGTATGAGGTAAGTTGTTTATGACAGCTTTTATAATTTGCTCAATGACTGATTAACAACATAAGTTTTTTCATGTGATTTTTAGCACCTTCATATTCCTCTTTTTTTTTTTTTTTCGTTTCTTTAAGGTAAAAGAATCAATATGTTTCCAGGTACGTGGAAGGTGTCTTGATTTATCCGAAAGCTGAGGATAGTTTGTCATCCCCTACACACGAGGAGCTGAGCGAAGTCGTCACTTTGCACCAATTAGAAAATATAGGACTAGATGATGATGCAGTTCAAGAGCAGGCTCTTCTCGTGATGGCAAGGGTTTTAGGCCATGGACACTTGGACACACTGAGGATTATTAGGCGAACAGGGCTTGATTACGCAACTCGCCTTGATTTTAAACGATGCATCAACTTGACTGTTCACGCCATCGATATGCAAAGAAATCATTTAAACCCTCTAGATCATAATAGACTGTTTCACTTCAAGTCATTTATTATATTCTTTAGACAAATGACAAAAACTAAGTACGTCCGTGGAAGCATTTATAAGCCTAAGGAATATTTTGAGGAATTTTTGCTTGCATTTGAAAAATGTATCGAGGAAACAGAGCTCATTATTTGTGAATTAAACTGTACCGGCGTCTATACAGAGAGGAGTCACGTATGCCACCTTGACCAGTTCGTCCATTTAGTCTTGCATTTATTAGTGCCGTTTGTAAGGTTACAGCCCGACATCACTGACCATCAGTGCCACACATTTAAACGGGCACTGCGTAAAATAGTTAAGATGGAGCCTAGAGATTACTTGGGGGCGGCTCTTCTTCAATACTCTTGCTCAAAACACTTTAAAGACATTGACAATTTTATGCAGCCGGTGTCTGCCAGCAACAGGGCAGAAGTCGTAGACCTTCTGTTAGAGACTGGCGCTGATCCTAGTGTCACTGGTCGTGATGGTAACACGCCCCTCCACGAGCTCGCCAAGAATAAAGAGTGTCCCAAAGGTGTGGTAGATGCCCTCTTGTCGGGCGGGGCTCACCTAGACGCAATGAATAGTCAGGGGCAAACTTTTGCATCTTTGAGAGCTTCCCGAGGGCAGCCTGTCTCTCAACTGGTGAATGTTGTTCGTCACACCTCTTTGCAATGCCTGGCTGCAGCGAGCATTCGGAGACATGGGATTCCTTACAAGGATGTCTTGCCTTCCAGACTTGTGAAGTTTGTAGACATGCACTGATGTGGTGTAATTGGTAATATTGGATTTCTGTTACATGATGTACATCATGTATATATAATATATATATAGATATATAATATTATATATATATATATATATTATAATCTATATATATATATATATCATATAATACATACAACATACAAAGCACACACACTATGTTTTGAAATGATATTGACTGTGATTAGTAAGAGTACATATTTATGTATTACCTCGTAGATTTGCTAACATGTACTAATTGTATTTAAATTGCATGTAAACTATGTTATGATCTATATCTTTTTATAGAGCCTCACTCACTATAGAATCTATTGATTTGATAAGGATATCATTATATGGAAGACAATGAAAGAAATGGGATGTCGATATTGTTTCTACTTTGTGTTGATATTGTTTTCTTAAACTGTCTTAAATATAGATCCCCAAACTCGCATTATTGTCTGTTTCTGTTTCCAAGTATAGTCATCTTCCTCTATGAATACACCCAGAAAATAGTCGTTTTGAATTTTTGTAGTTTATATATGGAAACTAAAGCTGGGTGGGTGTTTTTCACGTAAATTGTGAGGGGCAGCTATCACTACGTAGAGTTTTTAATAATTTCTTTTTATCGACTATGGTTTTATGATTTATAGCATAAGAAGCATGCTATGATAATCAAGGTAATACTTGGACCTATCTCCCAGCTTAGGGTAAAATCTAGAAAAATATAAGGCTGGGAATATCTGAATGTCTCGAATGTTACGATGCAGGAAATTTTGCCATGTTATTGCTGCAGTTCCCTTGCTTGTTCATAAATGTTAATGAAGTTTAATACACGCTTTCATTTAGACTTAGATTCAATTTTATTAAGTAGTTTAAATCGTCGTTAGCATACTATTGATATATCGTTCACAAATATTGTTTCATCAACGAGCTTTAATATTTGTATGCATACAGTGAGCCATCGAAAATAACCTAATCAATTTTGATGAGAATATTCCTTAAGTTTAATTTAGATTGATTTTGCTAATTTTCTTTGTACGAAAGAGTATAAATTCATAGAAGAAATTATAAGAGGAGTAGCTCAGTGTTCAAACAATGTACTTCTGCTGTCCTTGTCTTTACACGAGGAGTCATTCAAAACCAGTGGACTTTTTTTAGCTTTTGTCTTATACAGTCTTGATAGAATGAGAGAAGGAAGACTGTGGTCATTATCTGCTTTCATATTTTTCTTGGAAAATTAATTTGGAGATAAAAAGACTGATGCTTTCTTGTCATTGCTGAGCATTGTAAATGTTGACAGGTAGTCATGACTTGTCTTTCCTTTTTAATATATCTTTTATGAGTACAACGAGTATACAAGAGGTTACCTTCACACTTTCTAAAAAAAAAAAAAATTTCCATGATTTATAACTGAAGTCCGCATACACCTGGGACCAAATCGAATTTAATTTTATATTTTAAATTCAATATGATAATGTAAATAAATATTTTGGAATAGACGATATATTTCAATTAGTTCTTGGTGATCAAGAGTTGAAAATAGGTCATTTAGGTGACCCAAGAGAGAAGAAAACTGAATTCGAAGCTCGCCACATAAATCATGAATGTCAGAGAAGCTCCAAGTACCGTTTTGCAACGTGTCAGCCGTCCTAGGAGAGAGGATGGAAAGCCGGGGGCTGGGGGTGGTGGTGAAAAATGGAATGGGAAGAAAAAAAAAAATGATTAGCAAAACTAACCTTTTTTTTAATGTGTGGAATCGCTGTAGTTAATCACCCAATTTTGTGACGAGAATTTCTTTTGTCACTATTTACCAAGGAGAGACAACCGTCCACGTTCCCAAACACTAAAAAAAAAAAGAAAATTTTACACACACACACACATATATATATATATATATATATATATATATATATATATATATATATATATATATATGGATGGGTCTTTACCTGCAATGAGCTATAGCAATTGTAGGTGAGGAGTTTTATCCATAATGTTAATTTGTGTTAGACTGAGAACATAAGACCCGAAAATTGTGTTTAGTTAAGAAAAAATGAAAAATTATACGACTTAATTTCTTCATACATGTGATATCTGGAAAATAATTCCCATTGTGAACAGCGCTGGTTATCAAAAGAGGAATATTAAGAACAAAAGTCATTGTTTGAAGTAACATAAAAAACTTTTTTTTCTTTTATTGGTTGAACAGTTTCATCGAACAGTTTCATCATCATCGTGAGAGTGAAGCTGAACTGTTCCTCGCAAGAACAGTTGTCCGAACAAGAAGGAGGATTCTGGAATCCGCCTTTACCGGTCTACAGGGAATTCAAGATGGCGATGATCCGATTAAGTCATGGCCACAAAGAATGGCCAATTCACGATCTAATCTCTAGACCCTGGGTCTAAGCCGGGGTCTACCCAAGGAGGCTAGATTTGTAGAGATGCCTGACCATATGAATCCTTCACTAATCCGTGGGGGCAGGTCAGACAGCGAGAACGCCGAGAAAGATGGTCAAAAAGTCCTTCGGAAAACATTG
The DNA here is from genome assembly GCF_015104395.2 of Macrobrachium nipponense. Classification (NCBI taxonomy): domain Eukaryota; kingdom Metazoa; phylum Arthropoda; class Malacostraca; order Decapoda; family Palaemonidae; genus Macrobrachium; species Macrobrachium nipponense. The sequence continues at coordinate 107,416,824 of NC_061110.1, forward strand.
GCTCTTACGGGAATAAATGAACTCCTCATCGTTCACTATTTTCTTTCTTTCCTTCTGTTTGTTGTATTTCAAGAAAACACGGAAACTCTTTCTGAGCCATGTACGTTATTTATTTCCGGTTTAAAGATACAACGTAAATGTAAAACAGAATGTCTACCCAGGTAGGTCCCATCGAAGGATAAGTTTAATCCTGCCAAAGTCGTTGTTCCACATCTGCATATTGTTTTGGAAAATGCTGGATTAAAAGGATTGACAAGTCATAAAAGTAGGCTCTGTTTATCCTTTGCTTATTTTGAGAAATGTACTGGCTTGCCCTTTTAAATTTGGTTTCCTTAACTGATTTACCCCAGTTGCCATCTTAACAGTCTTCGTTTTTTCTGTATCTTTTTCTCTTATTTTTTATACTTTGTATTTTTCAGTACCATTGGAGAAGAGGTCTCTCATCTCTGTTTATATATTTTTTCTGGTGCTCCAAATATCAGCAAGTTTCCGTTCTTGGTTCATAAGCTGTCAAAGAAATTGTCATGCACATTTTAATTACTATTTCTCGATAGGAACATCAAATTTGTACTCGTTTTCCTAAAATATAGCAAAGTTTTTTTTCAAGAAAGGATTCATATAGAAATTAATACAAGTTTATATTATTAGCATTGCTTGCTTTAAAATAATTGACTAAACATGCTGTGATAGACATCGAAAAAAATACACTTTCTTATACAAATACAACTGAAGTTACGAATTGATTATGACACAAAACTAAAGAGAAAACAGCTAATACTATAAAAATGTACTACGTGGAATGGTCGGTCCCTGTAATTTCTTTTTGCTTTGCACTGTAACACAATTATTTAACGAAAAATTATTTCTCATGCATTCCCAATATTGTTGCCTCATTAAATATAAAGCTTTAATTAAATATAACTTTTTAAGAGCATACGCAGTGCCATCTGGTTAGTGGTTGCTATCTTATAGCTTATATGTTACCAACAAATGAAAGAATAAATTCTCATGGCTTTTAACTTTCCTTTGCCTGATTTATGGAGTAGTTTGTATTTTATTCGTAAACATATGATTCCATTTACACAATGCTCAAAGTGAACAAGTTATGTTCTGTCAAATACAGTATGACTTATAATATTATCTACTATATATTCTGGCATGGACACCTGTTACGTAGAGAGGAACATCATGTTGGAAGACATACGATGGAAATGGCAGTGCGGGGTAGAAGGAAGAAGGGAAGACCAAGAAAGAGATGGAGTGATTACTGTAGGGGAAGATATGTTATGGAAAGGTATTAACGAGAACGATGCACAGGACAGAAATCGATGGAGACGACTCATTCACAACGGCGACCCCATATAAAAATGGGTTAAAGCTTGGAAGAAGAAGAAGAAGAAGTATATTCTGAGCATATATTCATAATATTTCAATGAAAACACCACCTAACCCACCCACCGTTTTTACTGTTTTGTGTGTGTGTGTGTGTGTGTGCACGCGCGCGCGTGTGTGGCAGAAATTAAGACTTGCGGAAAATATGTAGAAGTGCTATATTGAATCAGCTGATTCAAAGGGAGGTATAGATGGCTCAGCCAATCAGGGCACTCCGTCATGACCTCCAATCGTCTTCCATTACACGAAACCTTCCCCTTAGGAATATGCATGGAGGAACGAATAATTTCTGTACAACATTCAGCAATTTTTCTATTTCTAACAATTTTTCTTTCTTGTGCTTGAAACAGTTCTTAAACAGATATCTTGTCGAGAAGGAATTGACTTTCCTTGCAGGTTAAACATGGCTATAGAAATGGTTGAGATGGGCGGGAAAACGGTTGAAATGACCCTTGTGGCGTTATAGTTTTGGTAGGACAGGATTAAGGCTATCTTAACCCCGCCTATTATCCCCCCCAGCCCTGCCATTATAAATAGGCCAAAATGGGTTATGGAATATCAGTTTCGTGTTTACGCTAAGGATTGTGGCTCGTGGCTTTTTCTTCGTTCGAGAATCAGGAGATCTTAGTGTCTTACCTTTCCACCACTGGTAAAGAGGACACACATACGGGAAGTACTTTACTTGAACCTCCATCAGTGATGAAATAGGCCGAAATGGACGGGAAAATGAGTTCTTTCGAGTGCGTCGCAAACGTAAGTAAATGATGACGTTCATATTTCTTTTCTTCGTGTTTTGCCAAATTTACTATTTCATGAAAATATAGAGCAAAGTAAGAAATTGCGAGTGGAGTTTAATACCTGCTTGCGTAGCTTGTAGATGACCAGCAAACACATGGCATCCAACCAGACCCGTTCCGAGGGAGGGGGTTGGTGTCCGGGTTGGTCTGGAAGTCCATATTTTCGGTGTGAAGTCAAAGTATGTAAAATAACAGCAAATGAAGTAATAGGCATGTTATCGATAACTTAATAAATGAATCAATAAATAACACTGAGGAAATATTCTTG
>NC_061110.1:107419780-107427280 GCF_015104395.2 Macrobrachium nipponense
CTCATTTTGTGCGCTGTTTCTAGTAGCACACTCTTCTGTATAAGTCCTGTAGCTACTTCGGCATTTATTTTTCTAGTTCCTTTTCAGAGATCTTAGGATCGTGCCTAGTGTTCCTATGATATATATTATTATTGTTGTTGTTGTTGTTGTTGTTGCTGCTGCTGTTGATGAAACCGCATTATTTTAATTTTATCTTATTCTTGTACGGTGTATTTTCAGTTCATCTCCATCGGCACTGAGCACTGCCATGAGAAGGCAAGGAGGAAGAACGTTCTTTATTGTGCATGGCAGCTCTTCTTGGACATGAAAACTGCGTCAGATTCCTCGTTGAATCCAAAATGCACACATCGAAGAACTGGAACAGGTATGTCATTTTTGATGGTCTTCGAAAGTTAGCTTCTCTGACCCACTGTACTGAGATAATGTTTGAAAACTACAATGGTCTGAGAGAGAGTGCTTTGACATTTCACATAGAAGGTAATTTGCAGCATCAGACGCATAATTGGACTATTTCTCTTTGCAGTTTCAGTGCGAGGAATTCTTGTACCTGGAGTGCGTGCTTTATGGTGTGCTAGTGGTGAAGGCCACTACCGGATTGTTGAATTTCTGCCTTTCCAAAGGGGCTAATCCAAATGGCGTTACTACTTTCGAAAGCTCTCCGTTGGGAGCAGGCATGTTGCGCAAGGGCACCTCCATATTGTCAGACTGCTTGTGCAACACGAGCACGTGAGTTTCTGCTTTGTTATACGTATATTGATTGGGCTGAGGTGTTCGCTCCAAAGCTTGCTCACATGAAGTGCTATATTTAGTTGTCTACTGCAATGCAGTTATAGATATCCCAAATCCAGGTATCCCAATTCTTGCTTTGGCTCGTATTCATCGGTATATTTTTTCCAGATATTGATGCAATTGATGAAAGGTCTGCCACTTCACTGATGATAGCTTCCTTCTACGGCTATTTGGAAATTGTCAAGTGCCTCTTAGATGCTGGTGCTGATGTGAACAATAAAAATAAAAACGGGAAAAGCGCACTGCATTACTGCTCAGAAGCAGGCCATGTGGAGGTCATGAAAGCGCTGCTGGACACAACGCTCTGATGGATGCTGACAGCACTGGTGAGTCCTGTTTTAGATTCTTCTGTTTACAGATATCGAAATCTTATTCTGAACTTGACCGATGTGGTTTCGAATGCTGGCATGTGATAAGTTGATTAATATTCCATCAAATTTTTTTTTTTTCTGTTTCGAACAAAGAAGTGATAGTTTTCGGTGTTTGCAAGATGCACCTAACTATTCCAGTGATATAAATATGAAACAAGGCAAAGCTATAAATGTTTTGTTCTCATTGCCTTCCCTTACCAGAAATAAAACCCTTGTTGGTTGCAAGCAGTCGCGGTTACAAGGACATGGTAGAATATCTAGTGACCAGAGATGATTTGATAACTATAAGAGAAAAAGTCGATGCATTGGAGCTACTTGGAGCTTCCCTTTTCATCGAAACGGAAGATATAGTCACTACAATCAACTACTGGACATCAGCAATGAGTCAGAGGTAAGTTTTTCATGAGACGCTCTTATGATTTCATCGTTGATTCATTGATCATACGAGCCTTTTCATTTTGCATCGCATAGTATGATTCTGACTGCACTGATCTATTCTTTGTTGACTTGGCTAACTACAGTTGTGCTTTTTCCTGTTACAAACCTAAAATGTTGGAATATATTTCCAGGTATGTCAACGGCGCCCTGATTTATCCAAAATCTGAGGATAATTTGTCATGTACTTTACGAGAGGACTTCAGTGAGGTCACCACCTTGCAGGAATTAGAAGATATAGAATTAGACCCTGAGGAAATTCATTTGCAGTCGCTTCTCGTGATGGAAAGGGTATTAGGTTCCGGTCACAAGCAAACAATGACGAGTATTAGGGAAATGGGGTTTGATTATGTAGATGAAGGTGCTTTCAAGATGTGCATTGACTTGTGGGTTCACGCCATCGATACACAACGCAATCATCTACATCCACTAAAGCAGAGTAGGATGTTTCATTTCGAGTCGTTCGTTGGCTTGTTTGGATTTATGACGAACAGTGAAAACGCACGCATCTGGAATTATAACCTGAGGGAATATTTTGATGATTTTATGTGCGTATTTGATAGAGTCGTAATAGAAATAGAACTATTTATTTCTTCATTAAATAATGCTGACGATCATGTTAGGATGAAACGTGAATTTAACCCTCGCCGGTTTATGAATGTAGCTTTGCATTTATTACTACCGTTTATAAGAATACAGCCTGGCCTCACAAAATCTCAGTGGGAGACGGTGAAAGAAGCATTGTACAAACTGGTGAAGTTGAATCCCAGGAATTCCTCGGGTTCGACTCTGCTGCACATGGCTTGCTCCAGAAAATTTAAGGACGTTGAAGATTCGATAATACCGGCGTCTGTCACTCCCAAAACGGAAATCGTAGACCTTCTGTTAGAGACTGGCTGTGATCCTAGTGCCACAGACCACGAAGGTAACACGCCCCTTCACGAACTCGCCATGAATAAAGTGTGTCCCAAAGATGTGGTAGATGCCCTCTTGTCGGGTGGGGCTCACTTAGACGTAATGAATAGTCAGGGGCAAACTTTTGCGTCTTTGAGAGCTTCCCGAGGGCAGCCAGTCTCTCAACTGGTGAATGTTGTTCGTCACACATCTTTGCAATGCCTGGCTGCAGCGAGCATTCGGAGACATGGGATTCCTTACAAGGATGTCTTGCCTTCCAGACTTGTTAAGTTTGTAGACATCCACTGATGTGATGGACATTTTGTGCATCGGTAATGCTGGATCTCTGTGACATGATGTATACATTGACTGTGCTTGTATTTAGAAAATTTCTTGTATATTTATTTTGAATTTACATTATCTGTACTAAGTTAACTATAACCTCGAAGATTCTCTAATATATAATAATTGTGTTTGTAAGGAAACTATATTATAGTGTGCAGTGTATGTATGCAGACAGTATACTTTTCATGTATATATCTTTTCAAAGAGCCTCACTGACTGTAGAAATCATTTAGTTTACAAAGATGTGGAAGGAATTCCCATTTGGTATTCATACCTTTGTTTCTTTTGTAATCTCGTTTTCGCGGCATTTCTTTCAGCAATGTTTTTCCTACTGCTATAGCTTCCAGAAAATTTATCTCGGTATTTTGAAAAACTTCTAAATAACGTGTCGAATCCTAGATACTAGCCTGATTATTGATCGTGATTTACCGTAATTAATATTAATAACAATCTTATATCGTAGAAAATGAAAGAGCCGAGATGCCTGCGTTTTCTGTACTTTTTAATGCTATTGTGTTATTAAACTGTCTTAAATATATCTCCCCTTAAATCGAGTTGTAGTTTGATTTTACTTTCCAGTATTCGTCTTCCTCTATGAATTAAAAAAATATATATTTATTTCTTATAGGTAACAAGGTAACTAAAGCTCGCTGGGGGGATCTGTCACATTGAGAGGCGCAGTTGTCACTGGATAGTGATTTATAATTTTCTCATTAACGCTGTATTTTATAATTAATATCATAAGAAGAACGAAACGATAATCCAGGTAACACTTTGATTTATCTTTCCGTTGAACGTAAGCTTTATGAAAATATTAAATTGGGAATATTTGAATATCTTGAATATATTTGTCACCTTGAATATGATATACCAATGTATGGCATACCTATCACCGCATTTTTCTTACGATCTTATTCCCACGATTAATCTCAGCGCCCACAAACCACATTTTGTAATTAATCTGTCCCACAGTTACGTTACTTCATCTTCATAAAGATTATTGCATTTTACTACCACTTACATGTAGTCTTTTAGATCTAATACAGTAGCTAAAATCGTCGTTAGCGTGTTATTAATGTATAGTAAAATAAGATACTGCGCCATCAACTAGGTAGTGCAATAATCGTATAAAAAGACAACTCTCAGCCATCGCAACTAGACCTAATCTACTTGAATGACATAATGCCTTAAGTTTAGTTCAGATTAATTTGCTAATTGAGTTCAAGCGACAAAGGGAAGCAGTTCAAGCAACGCGTTTCCATTGTCCTGGTCTTTACACGATGAGTCATTCAAAACCAGCGAACTGTTTTTAGGCTTTTGTCTTGATAGAATGGGAGGATGAAAGAAGTGATCATTATCTGCTCTCTTATTTTTCTTGGAATGTCAATTTGGAGATAAAAGCACTGATTCTTTCATTCCACTGTTGCGAATTATAAATGCTGATTGTCATTTAGTACTTGTCTTTCGTTTTCCAATAAGCAAATTAATTTTCCTAACCACTGAAGTACTAGTTACCCAGGTCTTGACAAGGTATTTGTTAGTGATTAATAGCCTCATAGTAAGCTTATTAGTTTCGTAAAAATATATATGTGATAACTCATCAAGTTGCTGATATTAGCGTGAAGATATGTATGTTTATTATTCGAAACTGCCATCTATTGAAATTTTGTTGTTTGTCAACAAAGTGTAGGCAATTGTAGCTAGTGCAGTTAACAGAACGAAATATGAATAAGGTACCGTTATCGTAAAGAACTTAACTAATGATTTACAATTTTTTTTCGTCTTGTAATAAGTAAATAAAAAAATGATGATTAAATAAACACATTGTTTCCTTATTTAGTTTTTGTTATACATATCTCTTATAACCCGAAAATATATTCTTCTTACTTGCGCTGTAAAAGACAATTAATAACTGAAATGTAAAATTGCTATGTAAAATGCATCGATATGCACAGTAAGTAAAACGATAAATATATCTTCTTAACTTACAATGTAAAAAACAATTAATAACTAAAATGTACTACAATTGCTATGAAATGAATCGATATATACAGTCAGTAAAACTGATGAGACTACTGATACTTTCCCTCAATAATTCTGTAGGCATGAATTAAAATATATAAGCTACAGCTATTTGTATCCACCAGTTTGACTTGAAGTGAATTCCTATTTTCTTTGGATTTGGTTTTATTCAAATTTATTCTATTTGTGACTCTTACTCTGACCTATTCTTATGCCTTTCGTATCGTATGTAATTCTTACTACCTTGTTTATAATGTCGCTGATAATAAAGAAGTTTGTTCCCAAATGTTCCCAACTTGAGCTCCTAACAGTTTTCACTTTTTAATTAGTATACACACACACACACACACACACACACACACATATATATATATATATATATATATATATATATATATATATATATATATATATATATATATATATGTATATATATATGTGTGTGTGTGTGTGTGTGTGTGTGTGTGAGACACTTTTCTTCTATATACTGACCACATTTGCCTTGAGGAACAGAGGACGCTAAGAGAAGAAGAAGAAGGGGAAATGGGATGACAAAAATTATTAACAGGAGACACTTTTGTTCTAAAAACCTACCTCATTTGCCTATTTTAGGGCTGCCTCTCATCATTCAGTTGAGACGATGACCTTTTATCGTCTACCAGGAAGGAACAAGGCTTCATCATACTATCGAACACTTATATGACAAGAAAAAAGATGTTAAACAAACTAACATTATTGATTTTCAGTCTTTTCTCCTTTAGTTGTGAACGAAAAAGTGTAAAGAAAGTGAAGAAGTAACAGTGAAATCTGATTAACTTCAAAGTAACATAATTTTTAAACATAATGCTAACTTGTGTGAGACTGAATTTATAAAACCTGAAATTTGTGATGAATTCGAAAAAAAGACTTTGAAAAATTAAAGGACTAATTTTTACACATATATCATCTTGGAAAACTTTGACTTTGTGATCAGCTCTTTTCGCCCAAAGAAAAAGTTAAAGAATGAGCCCATCGTTCGATGCGTCATAAAATCACCTTTTTAATTGGCTGAACAGTTTCAACATCAACATGGGAGAGAGGCTAAGCTGCTCTAAAAGTATAATAATGTGGACCACACAAAACCATAGAGAATGGTCAACTCAGGGTCAAATTTCCTCTGGGCTTAAGCAGGTAGGACCCATCCAAAAATATGTTTAATCCTCCCAAAGATTTACAATCTTAACCATCTTCAAACTTCTTTCTGCATCTTTTCCTTTGGCTTTCTTTCCTTTCTATCTCCCACTACCTTTGTAGAGACTATGTCATCTTTGTTTATACATTTTTCGGACGTTCCTTACATCAGAATTTTTCCGTTGTAGTTTTATTATTATTGTTGGTGTCCGTTTATGAAAAAAATAATGTATTTCTAATTTTTACCTCTAGAAGCATCAAACTAAGTAAGAAGCTCTTCGCTTAGCAGTGCCTGCAGGGAAAATGACATCACCAAATGGTAGTCTGTGACTTGCTGTCCTTTTATCAAGCTTCCCTTTAGGCAGCCAAATTTCTGCTCATGCAAACCGATTAGGTAGTATCGGCTCATGCCTTGGCAGAATATGATCAGTTATTTCTTATCACACACCTATAATGTAATGAATGCATACAGTGCAAATGCCTTCTTTCCTTGCTGTTTATGATTTAGCTGGCGGTATGCCATTACGGGCTCTTGCTCATAGAGCGGCCTGTATTTTTTTCTATATATCAGCCAGATATTAGACTGAAACGGGGTTGTGTCTATTTGACTCCCGGAGGCATACCTGGATCAGCAATCACCCATCGTCATCACATAAATCCCTCCCTAGAAATGCATGGAGGAATGAATCACAGATGTACAACTTTAACAAAATATTATTTTCGATCGTGTCGTACCCCTATACTGTCCTTAAAACTTATCTTTACTGTACCTTGTACTTGAGAGAACCTACTTTCAATATAAGTCAACTTCTTAGAAAATGGTTGGGATGGGAAGGCAAACGAGTGAAAGGAACTTTGGGTGGCCAATGGTCTAAGTTTTGAGGCTATTTTAGCCCCGCCTCTTCATGCCATTAGAAATAAGACCAGAATGGATGAGAAATTTCAGTTTCGTGTTTTATCTTAGCAAGTCAGCATATTCTTACGTTTTCTGTCTTCGTCCAAGACTTAGCTCAATCGAAGATCTTGCCTTCCACCGCTGGTAAAGAGGACACATGCAAGTGCTTTACGGTGGACTTCTGCATGTGAAAAAAATAAGCAGAAATGGATAGAAAAGCGGGTTCTTTCGTATGCGTCACGAAGGTAAGTGAACTTAAAACATTATTTTTTTTCTTCTTACTTTTTTCACTTTGTTTGGTTTGGTGTGCAGCTCTTCACAGGAATGATTCCCACTTGTCTTTTAGTGTTTCTTCACCATTATCATAGCTCCTGCAGAACAGGAGGATTTTTAGTTCCCTTTTGTTTTATAGTCCTGGTGCACAATGTTCAAACGCTCTCTCGCCTTAAAATTTGTTCCAGGTTTCGGATCTTAATACTTCCTGACATAATCTGTGAATCTAATTCTGTTAATATTAGCGGGTAGAATATACATTAATTTAGGTTGGTAGTTTCTGTCGTTTATAAAAACGAGGCAACA
>NC_061110.1:107432280-107434780 GCF_015104395.2 Macrobrachium nipponense
GCCGGGGTCTACCCAAGGAGGCTAGATTTGTAGAGATGCCTGACCATATGAATCCTTCACTAATCCGTGAGGCCAGGTCAGTCAGCGAGCACGCTGATAAAGATGGCCAAAACGTCCTTCGGAAGACATTGGCTCTTACGGGAATAAATGAACTCATCATCGTTTACTATTTTCTTTCTTTCCTTTTTCTGTTTTTACTATATTTCAACAAGAAATCACGGAAACACATTTTTTGAGCCATGTACGTTATTTATTTCCGGTTTAAAGATACAACGTAAATGTAAAACAGAATGTCTACCCAGGTAGGTCCCATCGAGGGATAAGTTTAATCCTGCCAAGTCGTTGTTCCACATCTGCATATTGTTTTGGAAAATACTGGATTAAAAGGGCAGGGGTGGATTGACAAGTCATAAAAGTAGGCTCTGTTTATCCTTTTGCTTATTTTGAGAAATGTACTGGCTTGCCCTTTTAAAATTGGTTTCCTTAACTGGTTTACCCCAGTTGCCATCTTAACAGTCTTCAACCCTTGTCACGTTTTTTCTGTACTTTTTTCTCAGATTGTTTATACTTTGTATTTTTCAGTACCATTGGAGACGAAATCTCTCATCTCCGTATATATATTTTTCTGGTGCTCCAAATAACAGCATGTTTCCGTTCTTGGTTCATAAACTGTCAGAAAAATTGTCATGTACATTTTAATTACTATTTCCCTGTAGAAACATCAAATTTGTACTCGTTTTCCTAAAATACAGCAGGTTTTTTTTTTTTTTTAAAGAACATCATAGAAATTAGTACAAGTTTATATTATTAGCATTGCATGCTTTAAAATAATCGATTAAACATGCTGTGTTAGACATCGAAAAAATACAACTTCTTACAAGTACAACTGAAGTTACGAATAGATTATGACAATACTAAAGAGAAAACAGCTAATATAATACTATAAAAATGTACTACGTGGAATGGTCGATCCCTGTAATTTCATTTTGCTTTGCACTGTAACACAATTATTTAATGAAAAATGATCTCCCGTGCATTCCCAATATTGTTGCCTCATTAAATATAAAGCTTTAATTAAATATAACTTTTTAAGAGCATACGCAGTGCCATCTGGTTAGTGGTTGCTATCTTATAGCTTATATGTTATAAACAAATGAAAGAATAAATTCTCATGGCTTTTAACTTTCCTTTGCCTGATTTATGGAGTAGTTCGTATTTTATTCGTAAACAGATGATTCCATTTACAAAATGCTCAAAGTGAACAAGATATGTTCTGTCAAATACAGTCTGACTTATATCATCTACTATATATTCTGGTATGGACACCTGTTATGTAGAGAGGAACATCATGTTGGAAGACATACGATGGAAATGGAAGTGCGGGGTAGGAAGAAGGGAAGACCAAGAAAGAGATGGAGTGATTACTGTAGGGGAAGATATGTCATGGAAAGGTTTTAACGAGAACGATGCACAGGACAGAAATCGATGGAGACGACTCATTCACAACGGCGACCCCACATAAAAATTTGTTAAAGCTGGGTCGAAGTATATTCATAGTATTTCAATGAAATCACCACCTGCCCCCACCCTCCTTTGTTTACTGTTTTTTTTTTTGTTTTTTTTTTTTTTTTTTTTTTTTTTTTTTTTTTTTTTTTTCGTGGCAGAAATTAAGACTTGCAGAAAATATGTAGAAGTGCGAAATTGAATTAGCTGATTCAAAGGAAACACACCGTTTTTCGTTTCAGTCGTTAAATGAGTCCTGTTGTTACTGACATAAAATTCTTCATTTAATATCCAGTACAAAATGAAGAAGTCACAAAGTGTGATTTGCTGCGGTCTTTTTTTATCAAGCAACCAAAATTGTAGTATCGTCTCATGTTCTAACAGAATATATGAGCTGATATTTTTGATAACACACACATAACATAATGAATGCATAAAGTGCAAATACTTTTTTTTTCTTGTTGGTATTTCAGCTAACGGTATACCAGCAAGATCTCTTGCTCATGGAGCGGCCAGTATTTTTTTTTATATATTGGTTGGAAAGAGGTGTAGCTGAAACAGATTCATGTGGTGTGTCCAATTGTCTCAGGGAGGTATAGATGACTCACCCAATCAGGGCACTCCGTCATGTCCTCCAATCGTCTTCCATTACAAGAATCCTTCCCCTTAGAAATGCATGGAGGAACAAAATCATTTATGTAAAACATTTAGCAATTTTTCTAATTCTAACAATTTTTTCATTCTTGTGCTTGAAAACAGCTCTTAAACAGAATATTGTCGAGAAGGAATTGACTTTCCATGCAGGTTAAACATGGCTATAGAAATGGTTGAGATGGGCGGGAAAACGTTTGAAATGACCCCTGTGGCGTTATAGTTTTGGTAGGACAGGATTAAGGCTATCTTAACCCCGTCTTTTATCCCCCCCTCCCCTCGCTGCCATTATAAATAAGCCAAAATTGGGTATGAAATATCAGTTTCGTGTTTTCGCTAAGGATTG
>NC_061110.1:107439780-107467371 GCF_015104395.2 Macrobrachium nipponense
CACTTACTTGCATGAATTCATGTGGAAAAAAAGAAACAGAACGACAAGTTTAATAGAATCTGTAGAACGACTGCAAGTTAATATTTTTTGATTGATTTTAGTATTTGTTTATGTATTCAATAAATATGCATGTCAGATATGCTTATGTTTACAAGGCCATATTAGGGTGTATGTATGTATGTATGTATGTATGTATGTATGTATGTAGTATGTATGTCCTAAAATTTCTTTGCTTTGCAGTAACGATTGGCGGAATATTCTTGCACGGAGTTCGGCCTCTGTGGTGCGCTACCGTCGGGGGCCAGTACGCGGTCATTGACTACCTCCTTTCCAAAGGAGCCAATGTGAATGGCATTACCAGATTCAAAAGCACTCCTCTGCGAGCAGCGTGTATCCATGGCCACCTCGATATTGCCAAACTTCTTGTGGCACACGGAGCCTGTGAGTTTTCAAGTGCAGCATTTATGTTTTCTCCCACTTAGCCGGAGTTCGCAAATCTTGCTGAAGCTGAAGAAACTCATTTATTTATTTATAAGCTTAATTTTTTATTTACTTATTTATCTGTTTGCTTATTGATTTACTTATTTATTTTACGTGTTCAGCCTATTTATTTACATATTTATTTATTTATTTGCTTATATAGTTATTTACTTACTTTTGTATTTATGTATTTATTTAAGTAATTGTTTATTTATTTACTTTTGTATTTATTAATTTATTTGTTTATTTACTTACTTAAGTATTTACTTATTTATAATTTAACTAATATAATTTTTTTATTTACATATGTTTTTTTTATATATTTATTTGATTGTTTAATTATTTGATCATTTGTTTATTTATTCATTTGTGTCCTCAGCCACCGAGACTACTGATCCATTCTCGTTCACTTGTCTGATGCTCGCTGCTCACAAACTGCCGTCTGGAAATTGTGAATACCTTTTAGAAATGGCGTTGACGTGAACGGTAAGAGTATAGACGGGCAAAGCGCTTTGCATGTGAGTGCGGAAATGGGACATATTGAAATAATGAAAGTGTTGCTGGATCACAGCGGTCAAATGGATGCCGACATTTCTGGTGAGTCTTGTTTCGAATTCTTTGATTTAAATGTCCTAAATCTTGTTTAGAAGTGTTTGTTTTGAATGCCCTAGATCTTGCTTAGAACTGTCTGTTTAAATGTCCCTAAATCTTGTTTAGAAGTGTTGGTTTTATATGTCCTAAATCTTGCTTAGAACTGTTTGTTTTAAATATCCTAAATCTTGATTAGAATTGTTTGGTGTAAATGTCCTAAATCTTGCTTAGAATGGTTTGATTTAAATGTCCTAAATCTTGCTTAGCATTGTATGGTTTAAATGTCCTAAATCTTGCACAGAATTGTTTGGTGTGCATCTCCTAAATCTTTCTTAGAATGATTTGGTTTAAATATCCTAAATCTTGCTTAGCTTTGTTTGGTTTAAATGTCATAAATCTTGCTTAGCATTGTTTGGTTTACCTAAATCTTGCTTAGAAATGTTTGGTGTAAATCTCATAAATATTGCTTAGAATTGTTTGGTGTTTAAACATCTAAATCTTGCATAGGATTGTTTGATTTAAAAATGAAAATTTTTCTTCAAATTGTTTGGTTTAAATTTCCTAAATCTTACTTAGAATTGTTTGGTCTGAACGGCTTAAATCTTGCATTATTAATTTACAGAACTGAACGATGAGGTTTCGAATGCTGTAATGTTCTGTGCTGATTTGACTGATAATATACCAACTATTTTTTCGTTTTAGGTTATATGAAAAAGATATTGCTTGTTTGTGGACATTCTAAAACGGTGCCTGAGATGGAAGAATTTCTTTCTAAATGGAATCACATAAACATTAAGTTAGATTTAGACTAAAGTCACCTGTAGATTTATTCATACTAAGAACTATCAAAACTGAATCATTCCTCGTCTTCTTTCTATCAGGAAATACTCCTTTGATTCTGGCGAGCTTTCGTTGCCACGTGGAAATGGTAGAATATCTAGTAAGCAGAACAGACCTATCTGTTAAAGAGAAAGCCGATGCATTTGAGTTACTGGAGCTTCACTTTTTGACGATATGGAAGATATGTCAGTGTTATTCGGTACTGGAAATCAGCTATGAGCCACAGGTAAGTTCTTTCGTGATCATTCTCATACTTTTCTCAAGGTCTGATAGATAAAGTAAGAATTTCATTTGTGGAAAGTAGTATGATTGAATGCATGGATTTACAATTTAACATTATAGTGTTATTTAACTGCTTCAGTATATGCTTTCTTATGCACTGAATACAATCGTTTAACAATATGTTTCCAGGTACGTAGATGGTGTCCTGACTTATCCAAAATCCGAACTGAATTTGGAAGGTCCTGCACACGAGGAGTTCAGAGAAGTCACCACCTTAGAGCAACTAGAGGCCCTAGACACTGACTTCGAGTCAGTCCAACGTCAGTCTCTCCTCGTGAAGGAGAGGGTTTTAGGACCCGATCATTTTACTACAATGCTATATATCCGGGACGCAGGTCTCGACTACGCAAATGACGGTGCTTTCAAACAATGCATCAACCTGTGGGTTCACGCTATCGAAGTGCAATATTTCCGACTAAAACCACTCAACCACGCTAGGCTCTACCACTTCAAGTCATTCTTGGGGCTGTTTTCATCCCTGACGGACGCAGAGCATCTAAGTAACTGGAATTGTCAACCTAATGATTTTTTCGATGAAAAAGGCGCGAGGGAATTGAATCTGGTTGTTTCCGAATTAGATCAAAGCGACATTTCCGTGAAGAAGCTAAATGAATCACACCTTAACGAGTGTGTTGCAATCATCATGCATTTATTAGTATCGTTAACAATGTTACAGCCACAGCTCTCGTCCTCTCAGATACACACTTTCAAGAGTGCGTTGTATCAACTACTGAAGAAGAATCCAAGGGATGCAGCGGGTCGGAGCCTTCTCCACATCGCCTGCTGTAGAAGCTTTAAGCTCATGGACGGGTTTTCAGTGCCGGTGTCTAGCACTCCTAGAAAGACAGTCATCGACCTCCTGCTGGACACGGTGCAGATCCTTGCGCCACCGACAGGAGGAGCAACACGCCCCTCCACACGCTTGCCAAAAAATGAGGATTGCTCCAAGGGCATGGTCGAGTCACTTTTGCGAGCCGGTGCTCACTTAGACGCCATGAATAGCCGAAGGCAGACGTTCTGGTCACTGAGGGGTTCCCGGGGACCTGTTCTTTCTAAGGCAAAGGTGCTGAGTCACACCTCTCTGCAATGCTTAGCTGCCACTTGCATTCGGGAACATGGGATTCCTTATAAGGGTATCTTACATCCCCGACTTGAGAAATTTGTTGACATGCACTAATCAAGTATCATTTTTAGTGGTACTATTTATATATCTATATATAAAAGTTTATTTCATGTAATAAATTCTTGTGCATTTGTTCTGTAAATATGTAGACCAGCTGTAAGTAGCACTTGTAAATGTTTTCAGAAAAAACTCCTTTTCATCTTATTGGCATAGTGTAACAAGATCTCATGGTTGTATGTACATTATAATACTTGTATTTTCCTTAAATGTCTTAGAAATATATGTTCCAAAAATATATCATGCATTTGTTTTTATCTCAGAGCAGCCATCGTCTCCCAATTGTTAAAATAATGGTTGCTTAATTTATTTCTTTTGGAATTATGATTTTCCAAGGTAGGTTTGCCACTTAAATTACCAGGTGTCTTTGTATAAAATATTTAAATTATTTTTATCTCTAGTCAAATAGTTAATTGGATAACCATATTACAAGGAATGATTTTGCACCACCTGTAATAATAATAATAATAATAATAATAATAATAATAATAATAATAATAATACTAATAATAATAATAATAATAATAAGTCAAAGTAACGAGAACTGAAGGGATAAAGCTACCAGATGGAGCAACATAAACACATAGATGAGACAGGATACAAATACCTGGGAATAATGGAAGGAGGAGATATAAAACACCAAGAGATGAAGGACACGATCAGGAAAGAATATATGCAGAGACTCAAGGCGATACTCAAGTCAAAAACTCAACGCCGGAAATATGATAAAAGCCATAAACACATGGGCAGTGCCAGTAATCAGATACAGCGCAGGAATATTGGAATGGACGAAGGCAGAACTCCGCAGCATAGATCAGAAAAACCAGGAAAACAAATGACAATACAAAAAGCACTACACCCAAGAGCAAATACGGACAGGACTATACATAAACACGAAAGGAAAGGAGGGAGAGGGACTACTAAGTATAGAGGACTGCGTCAACATCGAAAAAAAAACAGAGCACTGGGGCAATATCTGAAAACCAGTGAAGACGAGTGGCTAAAGAGTGCATGGGAAGAAGGACTAATAAAAGTAGACGAAGACCCAGAAATATACAGAGACAGGAGAAAGACAGAAAGAACAGAGGACTGGCACAACAAACCAATGCACGGACAATACATGAGACAGACTAAAGAACTAGCCAGCGATGACAATTGGCAATGGCTACAGAGGGGAGAGCTAAAGAAGGAAACTGAAGGAATGATAACCGTCGGCACAACATCATGGCCCTAAGAACCAGATATGTTCAAAGTATGATAGACGGAAATAACATCTCTCCCATATGTAGGAAGTGCAATACGAAAAATGAAACCATAAACCACATAGCAAGTGAATGCCCGGCACTTGCACAGAACCAGTACAAAAAGAGGCATGATTCAGTGGCAAAAGCCTCCACTGGAACCTGTGCAAGAAACATCAGCTACCTTGCAGTAATAATGTGGTACGAGCACCAAACTGAGGGAGTGATAGAAACGATCAGGCAAAGATCCTCTGGGACTATGGTTATCAGAACGGATAGGGTGATACGTGCAAACAGACCAGACGTGACGTTGATTGACAAAGTCAAGAAGAAAGTATCACTCATTGATGTTGCAATACCATGGGACACCAGAGTTGAAGAGAAAGAGAGGGAAAAAATGGATAAGTATCAAGATCTGAAAATAGAAATAAGAAGGATATGGGATATGCCAGTGGAAATCGTACCCATAATCATAGGAGCACTAGGCACGATCCCAAGATCCCTGAAAAGTAATCTAGAAAAACTAGAGGCTGAAGTAGCTCCAGGACTCATGCAGAAGAGTGTGATCCTAGAAACGGCACACATAGTAAGAAAAGTGATGGACTCCTAAGGAGGCAGGATGCAACCCGGAACCCCACACTATAAATACCACCCAGTCGAATTGGAGGACTGTGATAGAGAAAAAACAAAAAAAAAAAAAATAAAAAAATAATAAATAATAATAATAATAATAATAATAATATCCTTTATTTCAGCTCAGGGCCATATACATGGAGTATACAAAATACAGACAGTAATATACACAATCTAGATAAAGAGACATGATAAAAAAAATGAATAATCGGCACTTATCCACAAAATAGCTGAGGTAGCATAAAATATAGTTAATATAAAACTGGTAATAACAGTAATAATATTGGTGAGAAAAAAAAATGCATTGAGAGTTATAACCCGTTAGTTCAGCTTTATATAACTTTAATTTCAACTAGAGACCTTAGGTTGTTACAGTAGTCAGGCCAGAGGGCTAAATACGAAAATTGAATGTAAAAAAACTAACTTGATAGTAATCACAGTAATAATGAAAAATTAAAATATCAGCAATAAATATAATAATGACAAAATCTGCAGATGACATCTTGCCAATACAAAGAATAAGTCCTTTAGGGGGACAAAGGGGCTAATTTTCCCATCTTTCCCACAATTTAGATCTTCTTGCTTCACTCCTTAGGATGCTTTGTATGAACGAGTTGCTGCTGTTTCTCACTCGGGTTACCAGACTGGACATTGTTCGCCTAACAATGATTTCTAAATTGTCCGGTTGGATTTCTATGAACATCTGTGTGGCGGAGTGGTAGCGGGGAGTGTTTGTGAGGCGTGTCAGAATGTCATTGTGCACAACAGTGATGCGTCTCATGGTCTCTGGGGTATAGTTCGTCCAGAGGGAACACCCATAGATACTGCAGCAGTACGAGCGGAAGAGCAGCAGTTTCACGTCTCGGTGACAGAAGGCAAACCTCCTTGCAATCATGTTGCCAGTTGCACATAGTTTACGACGCCTCTGTTCAATGTCTGTCGTATCTTTTAGGTTGTCGGTGATAATGTGACCCAAATACGGAAATTCGTGCACAAATTCCAGCCGATGGTTTCTGAGGAAAATTTGTGGTTCTGCAATATGCTTAAGCGAACTCGGGAGCGACTGGGTCTTGGTTTCGTTGTAGATTATATCAAATTCCTCTGCATATTGGCGGCAAGTGTCGATGAGTCGTTGGAGACCTTGCACTGATGGGGAAATCAGGACCATATCGCCGGCGTAACAGAGGTTGTTCATAGTTGTTTCACTGACAGTGCATTCGATTGGGAGTGAGTTCAGTTTGACATTCAAGGCATCTGTGGACGTATTAAACAGATATGGAGAGAGAATGACCCCTTGCCTAAGCCTGTTTAGGGAGCCGAAGGTGTACGATAATACGTTATCCATTTGACTCAGAATTGTTGTGTGGAGAACCAGCAATATAAAATGCCAATTAGATATAAGGGTGTGCCCCTTTATTAATGCAGTCAGGAAGAGCTTCTAGGTTAGTTTACTCTGTCAAATGCTTTTCTCACAAAACAAAGGAAAACAGGAGAGGCTGATGATAGGTAGTAGTTCAGCAATTCTTTCAGTATGTAGATGCAGGTGTCGGTTGAGTGGTTTGCTTTAAACCCGAACTGGTTGTCAGTGGTGTGTAGAAAGGGGAGAAGTCTCACTAGAAGAACCGAGGCAAGTATCTTCGATGCGATCGTTGTGATTGCAATCGGCCGGTAGTTGCCAGGGTCAGCTGCGTCCTTTAGCTTGGTTTTGATTAATGGTATCAAGTGAACTAAGAGTAGGGAGTCAGGAAGAAAACCGGTGAATATGCAAGCATTGAATAGGACAGCTAACAAAATGTAAATTATCGGATGGCAGAATTTGAAAGCCTCTGCGATAAGACCATCACAGCCGGCAGATTTATTATTAGACAGGCTGTTTATGGCATCGCTAATGTTACCTGGCGTAATAAGGTCAGCAAAATGAAAAGGAATGTTGTCAGTAAGGAAGTTATCCATCCCTTCGGGAATCTTGATCATTTATGCAATTTAGGATATGTTGAAGTGATCGCCCCGCATACTTGCGATAGCTTCGTCTCCGACTGCTTCCCCTACTCTCTGTGATAGCTTTTTAGTTTTGGGATTTAAGGACTGGATATCTTTCCAAAGACGAGGGGAATCACCAGATTCTAAGTTTCTAGGACATTACATTGGCTCTTAGCTTTTTTTCATTTAACTGCAGTGCTTAAGAGCAAGTTTAAACTGCACTCTCGCCCTGCCTCATTAGTAATGCAGTGTTCTCTTCGGGCTACCATTTTGCCTCCACAATAAAAACATTTCTCGTGAGAATGTATACAGATCTTTAACCATTTTTCTTGACAGTAAGTTTTAGGGAATACTTAATATTTAAGATAATCTCAATTCCTTCAATATGAATTAAGTTATGGTGCAAAACTTCTAAACTCATTAGTGTGTGAGTGGGGCAACCGAGATTGCACAGGCATGAAGATTTAAACTTCTCAACATGTAGTATAGCTTCGTAAATTTCTAGATCAATTATTTATTTCGCAGTATACCTTCCTAATCCACCAAATTATCGATGAAACTTAACTGCCTTTTCATGAGATTTGTGTGATGTTTTATGAAAGAAAAATTGGAACATTTGATCAGTATTGAAATGCCCGTTAAGTGAGACATGCCGATTAAATTGAACCTTGCTTTTATACTCTGCTGCTGCTGTGTTCGGTTTGTCTGTCATTCTCTTTGCATCCTTACCTTCGCGAACGTCATTATTCCCCACGAATAATGACTGCAATGAAAAATGGTCGACAAGATATGCTGCGATAATCAGGAATTTTTCGTAAAAATACTAGGCACTGGACATAACGAATGGAACGAGGATTATAGAATATGCTGTCACTCACCAAGCGGGGAATAGAAAAATCAGGTGACCATTATATATATATATGTATATATATATATATATATATATATATATATATATATATATATATATATATATATATATATATATATATATATATATATATAATATGTGTGTGTTTGTAAGTATGCTACCTTAGGTTGCATTACGAAATTACAAGCAAAAACAAATGACACCACCAATTCCGTGGCAAGAACCCGCACCTGCACCCCAGTAATTGGCATTTTAGCAAGAAGCGCGGCAGAAGACCACCGAAC
Organism: Macrobrachium nipponense; assembly: GCF_015104395.2. Lineage (NCBI taxonomy): Eukaryota > Metazoa > Arthropoda > Malacostraca > Decapoda > Palaemonidae > Macrobrachium > Macrobrachium nipponense. Next base: position 107,448,163 of record NC_061110.1, read on the forward strand.
AATCCATGGAAGCAGCGAAGGTTGTTCATAAGAGACAACAAGTCCCCAGCTGACGCCTACCCGGTCCCCAACCCCTCACCCCCACCCCCCTCCCTCTTCACTGACAACCAAAATCCTTCATTATTATTATTATTATTATTATTATTATTATTTTATATTATTATTATTATTATTATTATGAAGATGAAACCTATTCACATGGCGCAAGCACATAGGGTTACTTGACTTGAAATTTAATCTTCCCAAAAATATGGTCTTCATTAGGAAGACGTAATACTAGGTAAAGGGGAATAAAGAAAAAAGTAATAAATCGGTGAAAATTAATTCAAATGTCAGGAGAATAGTTTTATGACAGTTTATAATGTATTGCAATTTGCTTAAACTCCTGAAGTTCCAACTGTGTGATGAGGGAGGCTGTTCCACAGTCCAACGGTATGAGGATTATTTTTAAAGGACCTCTTGAACTGAGACGTTCCACAGCGAGGACATTTACTGCAAATTGGTGCGGAACCTGACGACGGAGAGTGGAAAATTGATGATATTGAATTTTCTCAAGTTTTTCTTGCGGGAATATGTAAGTCACATCAGGAGAAGAGTAAACATACCTCTACCAGTGACAAAAGTCCGTACGAACTATTTTCTCACCCATGAAGAATATTTTGTTAGAAAAAACCAAGCGACGACTCACAGTGAGTCAGTCAGTCAGTCTTTAATCTGGTTGACATTTCTTGATCCCATTTTCTGTGTTCAGGTTTTCATATTCAATGACCTAACTTTTCCGCTCTGTCTCCCACTTAAGCTACTACCTTATCGCTCTACAGATGGAGGCTAAGAAAAAAATAGTACACATTCTACAGGCTAAGAGCCATTGAATAGAATGACGATGTACAGATTTCTCTTCAAAAAACAGGGAAAGAAACTTTTTTTTCCTTTCACTGGATGTGAAAATTCCGCTTTTTCTCTTCGTAAAAATCTTTCCATTAACTCCATCGTTCCCTGTTCCCGAAAAAGCGATTTAGTAAGGCCGCCACTCGAACAACCGTCTATCTGCAAATTTTCGGATTTTGAGTTATACATACTTTTGAATGCAGCAACTCTTCTATATACTAGTGTTTAGAAATTGTAAAAAAAAATATATATATATGTTTTTCGCGTTTATAATCTAGGGAGAGTGAGAGTAACTAGAATGATGAATGCGCAATATTTGTGAGTTGTTATTCGAGTGAAAGAGCATGGGATGAAAATGAATCGAACAACAGTATATCTGCAAAATTGCAGGTAAGCGGTTATTCGAGAGAAAAGGAGCCCGGATAATGTTCTGTCGAACAAAACGTTATCTGCATGCGTCCACCAATGAGGTTCTTTGATTTGGTATGACGTTATATTTAAAGGGCGCTTAGTTTGGTTGTCAAGTTCTCGTGTTCCGTGGTTTACCTTATAATTTTCATTAAGCATTGTTTCTGACAAAAATAACAATTATTGTGATCAACTATGAGTAGAAAGCATAAGGAATCGAAAGAAATGGAAAACAACGCAGTGTGAAAAGAATGATGTGTGCGCACACGTAATTACTCCTCGTTCTTTTTAGGGAAAAAAAAAAAAAAACAGTGAAAATACCTTCCAAACAGTATACCTTCCTGGATTTTGAAAATCTATTGGCCTATCATTACTGTACCCATTATTGGATAATCAGATGTGTTAAATGGGGAAAAAAAGTTAGTCATACTCTTTTTTATGCATAATTAAGTATAATAAAAAAAATGGTGCTAGTAAATCTTGCATCCTACCATGCTTTTAGGAGTACAGTATACTTTAACACATTTTTTTTTAGGTATGCAGTTTTGTGATTGCACCACATAGGCCTACTATGAATGATGACCAAAGACATGTCATAAGGAGAGCTACATAACAATAATTTTACAGAATACCATTCTTATACAATAAAGTTTTCAAAAATTTTTTTTTTTTTATCTGTTCTTCCCATCATTATATAATTCTACTAGTTCTTAATTATTTACGTTTCTAAGATCTAGGCTAATATAATGTTGAAGAAAAAAAATGACAATACCATTCATTATTATCACTTATATCGTCATTCCAATGTTGACAAACTTCGGTTTTTTGCAGTTATGGTGTTGTTTAAGGTACAGTTTGGATAGACAGATAATATTTACAGACATATTTGTAAAGAGCATGCTTTTAGCTCCATTTTGAACAAAAAGAATGATGTCATAGCATAAATATTAACGGAAATATGATGATGTAAACATTGCAAAACTTTCAATCGCTTTTTCTCGATTTCATTGCAATGAGCGTAATAAAATAAAAAAAATATGGCAGGGTAAGTCCGTAGAGTTTTGGTTTCCCACTCTTTCTCGTATGGCAAAATTCTTCCCATTTTCTTTACTCGCTGTCATACTCGTTTTTTATTTTATTTATTTATTTCTTTTTTTGTCTCCCTGGGACCTGGGAGGGTAAAGATATTAAACTCATACCCGTTGTGTTTTTCATTTTACCTGACCATTTTTGCACTTCCACGCATTTCTTACAACTCATTTCATTCATGACCATTACCACTTTCATATCACTGAATGTCTTTAAGGTCTGCTCTATGAGCTAGAGCCCTTGCTGGCCTGATTCCGGCTTTATATCAAATACCAAGAAAACGAAGCAGATCAACTTGAAGTTTCGACGGCAAAAGGTACATAAAAATTTTCGGATCGAGGTCGTCGTTAATCCAAATACAGAATAACTGAGGCATCCAGTTGAATTTCCGTAAGACTCATCTCCTCCAGCTATAAACTTTGTCTGGGGTAATGAAATTTATATTTTAACAAATTTTGCGTACATATTTCCATGACCATGGAAGACGAAATCAATCATATGGCAAAAGAATTATCATTTTTTTTTTTTTTACGTGTATTGGTGGGTGTTTATATGCGTCTGAACAAAAATATTTTATTGAGCGCACCTGCGTGGAAGTGTATTTGTCATTATAATGAACTGTTTCCTCATGAAATCTAACAAACGTTCATATTACGTGTAATAACTCCCGCTCAGCATTTGTGTGGTAGACCTTTTATTTTTCTTCCATTAATTTCATTTCAAGGAACTTGAACGAGGAAGGATTAATTACGATATATTATACTACTCGATTTCAAATGAAGGGTTACAAAAACTGATATAATATTTTCCATTTCCTCATTCATGCAGTTTTAGAATCACCTTATCTATAAGAGACAATCGAAAGTTCTATTGCTCCGAGTGTTATTCCAACTAAGAATATCTCGTCACGAGGCCCATAAGGCACGATTTCTATAAGCTTAAACTGTGTTTAAAGCATGATACTATATATATATATATATATATATATATATATATATATATATATATATATATATATATATATATATATATATATATATATATATATATATATATGTATACTATATATATATATATATATATATATATATATATATATATATAGATATATATATATATATATATATATGACTTTATAAAAATATATTTTAATACTGATGATATTTTGTAAAAATTAACACTCTCTCTCTCTCTCTCTCTCTCTCTCTCTCTCTCTATATATATAATATATATATATATATATAATATATATATATATATTATATATATTTATAGATATATATATATAATAAATGACTTTATAAAAATAATTTTAATTACTGATGAATATTTGTAATTCACTCTACCTCGACACTGATATATTTTCATATATGTACCGAAGGGGAATTTTTTAGTTGATAACAATTCGCCCCCACATGGGACCGAACCACTGTCCAAGTGGACGGGGACGAAATCAGGACCCAGTGACGCTATCAAGTCAGCTAACAGCGTCACTGGGTCCTGATTTCGTCTCCGTCCACTTGGACAGTGGTTCGATCCCATGTGGGGGCGAAATTGTTATCACTAAAAAAATTTCCCTTCGGTACATATATGAAAATATATCAATTCCGAGGTAGAGTAAATTTAGATATTAAAGGAAATTTGTAGCTCAATGATATATAAATGAATCACGGTTCGATGTGATGATTATTCATATATATATATATAGATATATATATATATATATATATATATATATATATATATATATATATATATATATATGTGTGTGTGTGTGTGTGTGTGTGTGTGTGTGTGTGTGTGTGTGAGTGTGTGTGTTTGTGATATATTATTATAAAGTCGTTTCTAAGGCAATTCTCCATATAGAAGACGACTGTACGACGACATGTACCCTTTTTAATTACTTTTTCAATTGTTCTTATTTTCCAATCGCGGTAGAAAATAGCGCTGCAAGGCAGGCGTCTATTACTTAGTTTTTTATGACAGTTTTTCGATGATGTCAAATCTTTTTAGCTATTTACTAGGAATGAACGACCTCTATATTTCTAAACACTTCAAATACTAGAAAATAAACTGGAAATTACATCAGTACGTTCATTTTTTGAAATAACAAGATGGGCAGTTACTGTAAACAGCTCTAATGATTCATTGTTGTAAGAAAACGGCAATTAACTAATCGATACTCATGAACTCGGTGATAGCCTGTCGTTATGTTAAACAAACTTATGTTAGTTTTTCTTTCTGCTGTCTCTACACAATTCCCCATTAGTTTTGAATATAGAAGTGTAGTGTAAAGTGAACTTACAGGAATACTCGCCGTAGTAGTGAAATAAGATAGACCCCAAAGCACAATAATTTTTATAAAAATATTATCGTGTGGGATTGAGTACACAAAACCTGAAAACTATGATGATTTAAGAAAACTGAAAATAAACAAATTAATTTCCTCACACATGTGATCTGCAACATCATTCACATTGTGAATAAAAGTCATGGTTTGAAATGTCATAAAACGCTTTATTTTCCTTATTGGTTGAACAGTTTCGTCATCATCATGAAAATGAGAATGGGCCTTTTTCGAAAGGGTAGTTTTCTGACAGAAAGGAAGATTCTGGAATACGCCTTTGCCGGGTGCGTGGGAATCCGAGTACATTGCGTCCACAGAGAATGGTCAACTCGGGGTATAATTCAGACCCTGGGTCCAAGCCAGGGTCGACCCAGGTAGGTCCCATCGAATTAAGGGTTTAATCCTGCAAAAGCCGTTGTACCACACCAGCATAGATTGTTGGAAAACAGCGGATTAAGATACCCGTTTAACCGTCTTCAAACATCTGTTACTTTGCCTTTTTCTATCTCTTCCTGACTTTCAATCCTTTGTATTCTTTCGTTTATATATACTTTTTGTTTATTCAAATATCAGGTTAACGTTCTTGGTATATAAATTGGTGGTGTCTGTCTACGACAAAAAAAATTGAAGTCATGTGATTTTTGTTTGATTTTTAAAAACTTTATCTGACAATAAATTGATGAGTGTTTTCCTAGAAATATAATTTTCTTACATATACCTTCTAACATTGATAGTACACGACTCCTTTTTTTTATCACACAATCTTAACAATTTAAAAATTGCTTCGTACGCAAGATGCATATCAGGAACAAAACTTGTTGAAAATTAAAAAAATCAAAATCTATAATTTTGTTTTCAAATTCAGATATATCAGATCACTATTGGTGCTTCTGCAGCACTCTAAATATAAGGTAATGTTCTCTCAATGACAGTTATATTTTGTGGGAGGAAGAGATAAACAGCTCATAACACAGGGATGTGATAAATGTTTTCTTTTAGAGCTATATTACTAGCTCTACGCACACACACGCACACACACACACACACACACACACACACACACACACATATATATATATATATATATATATATATATATATATATATATATATATATATATATATATATGCAAGGGAGAGAGAGAGAGAGAGAGAGAGAGAGAGAGAGAGAGAGAGAGAGAGCACACTGATAAACCTCTTTATTTGCATTCTGACTGTCGATTTGCAGAAACTCCAAGTTGTCCTTGAGAGCAAACGTGTAATGCCAAGGACACTGCCAATGAGGCAGTAATGATAATACCTAAAACATTGATTGCCAGTGGAAGCAACAACTATGGATTGATTCATTTGAATATGGAAAATTACGCTAATTCTTCATTTACTGTATTTTTTCATATTTGGCACAACTACATTAATTTGTAACTTTGAAAGAATTTTGATAAATCAAACTTGAACTTGCAAAATACAAAATATATTATATAGGTCCCCCCAAAAGTGCTATGACTAACACCTGATTAGAAATGTATTTTTCATTATACAAAAACCACGCCTAATTTACATATTAATGTAATTTTCATGAAGATCATTGCAGTGAAATGTTATTGTTGGTGATGTTCGTATATTTGCAGTAACCGAATTTAGAATTGAAATGACGCTGTGCTAAAAAAAAAAGAAAAAAAATTTTGAAATCCCGCATCAGGAGACCACCAGGACCAACAAAGTCATAGTAACAAAGAAGGATTAACTCAAGGTCTAATTTTTCAAGGCAATGCGCCAACCCAAGTAAGCCCCATCGAAGGACATGTTTATTGCTGCCAAAAGCGTTCTTTCTCAATGTCATTTTAAATCTATGGCTACCCAAAAGCAAGGGCCCGTCTTAGCATAAAATTCATTCTTAAACAATAACACATATACATATATAGTGTATATATGGACACACACGCAAGCACGTGGGTGAGTACATTAATAAGCCAATATTTACCCTTATGAACGAGAATTCGTCAACTAAGTACGGGAAAAAATATATCTTCCGTTACTTAATTTAATTTTCAAACGGTGTAATTTTATGATAATTGATATGAAAGTATAGCGATCCTCAGCATTCGGTAAAGTATCGTAGGCGGCCAGTCGAATTTAAACGATCAACTAAATGTACAATTTTATCGCAATATTTCCTACATTAATCCTTTTCTTTACACGTTTAACACATGCAGTGGACTAAATACACAAGCTGGATAGAGATACCTCTTAATATTTACAAATAATACTCATACATATTAACATACCCTTGTGGGATGGAAACTTGTATATTGCAGATATCATAAGAGTGTTTGATTGTCAGAACGATCTAGACCTGCGCTTTTATGTCATATTATATGATAAACTCTATACAAACTCTTTTACTATCTACGTAAACTAAAAAATAAGACATTCATACATTACAAAATACACAAATACCTGCATTCATATACATGCTCCAACACACACACATACACACACAGGCATATTTAAACGCTATCATTCATTACTTAAACGGAAACATAGGGTGAACATGCTTGTTTTTCTTCTATATTGTCAGCCTATGACAGGCTGGAAGGGGGCGGGGCAGAAACAGATTTATATGGATTGACCAATTGTCTTCAAGAGGCCTACCTGGCCCAGCCAATTAGGCCACTTAGTCATTTACTCCTATCGTCTTGCTTCTGCATGAATCATTCCCCAAGAAATGGATACAGGAATGAATTTATTATATACAATATTCAGATATTGCTAATTTTGTATAATTTCTAATTATGGTATGTTTATTTATTTAGCTTGGTGCATCTGTGAAACAAGTTTCTTTTTGTCTATAAGTAATTTACTTTTATTACAGGTCAAACAATGCTAGAAATGGCCGAGATGGGCGGGCAAGCGGCTGAAAAGAATTCCGTAACGTGAATAGCATCTTGGGTAGCCACTGGTCTAAGGATTAAGGATATTTCAACCCCGCCTCCTTCCGAGTCCTGCCATTATAAATAGGCCAGAATTGTCAAAAATCTCAGTTTCGTCTTTTCTCCAAGTGTGGTGATACGTGGCTCTCTCAGTCCTGAACTTCCATCAGTGATAAAAGACTCCGAAATGGACGGGAACGCGAATTCTTTCGTATACAGCACAGAGGTAAATGACATTAACATATCTTTTCAGTTTTTTGCCAGGGAGAATATTTTATGCGAAACAAAAACAAAAAGGAATACGAAATTACGAGTATGTTAATTTTCTTCATGTTTCGATTGGGTTTTGCACGTGTTTTTCAGGGAAGAATATTTTGTTGTTACAAGTTTACATACTTTCGAAAAAAGTTCACCATTTAGGTATGTGTAATCAGTAGGAGCCTACAGTTATATTTTAACAAATATAAAGTTTACTCAAGGAACCGTAATCTTGGGTCAAATTTTGTCCAGACATTGTTTTTTTTGGAAAAGTTAAATGTTGAGTTTATTATTGAAGCTTTCCCGTGATCTTTTTTGGGAATTCTAAGAGTGAAATTTTTCAATGTTGAGACTTTACTGTGTCAAGATGTGCGTTGAACTTCTTCGTTAAAGAGATGTCCATTTAAGCTATGTTAATCAAAGCCTGTAATGTCTTTAGCAAATAATTTTGTTAGTAAATATGATAACTCATATTAGTAGTTTAGCCTTATGTATTGGGTCGTTGTATACAAACCTTCATAGCTTATCTGTATTTAAGTATTTTTTATTAACTGTTCAGTTACTTAGGACATAATCCTGATTCGCTACACCACATTCAGTATTTGATCTCTCATACTTAGATATTCCTTAATTGGTGCTGATTACACTACCTAAAAACTAAGGTCTCTGATGGCTATGAAAAGTACAGAAATCCACACATAAGCATTTACTCACCTTCACCGACCAACCACTAAGATCGTTACTGCCTCACTATTTACACATCTGTATTCCTTATTTTGACTTTTGATGCGAGAGATTTTCATTTAGCTTGGATTTTGTTGATCTTTTTTTTTTATATATATTTTTCGGGTTGTAAATTTAGTTTCACGTTTGGATTTTTCCTAGGCTGACTTTGATGCAATATTGCGAGTTACAAAAAGTCGAATGTGTTATGTCTGTTATGTTTTGAAATATTTGTAGGATTTATTCTTGAAGTTTGACGTCATGTTTGTCAATTTCTCGTATGTTCGGGTGTTAATGAGGTTCAAGGCTCATTTGGTCATATTCTTGTTTGTGAGTCTCTTGAAAAATAAGGAATATAAGATAATGTTGTGTTCTGGTTGCTCGGTGTTAATTTTTTCAGTAAGGTATTAATTTTTTTTCTTTGCTGAGGGGTTTAAAATAAGAATTTCTCATTTATTTTGAATTTATTTTATTCCTTTCTTCCTCTTCGCACATTTGTCTTGATTTGTGCTGGGAAATCATCAGCTTTCATCTTTCTCGGATCAGGGTCTTTCAATCTGCGGTCTTTACCGTACATTGGCCATGCTAGTTCCCTTATACATATTTCCAGCTCATTTCCCAGATTCTCTAATTTGAAAAAAACTTATCAAATTGTCACACCTGCTTCTACAGTGGATATATTCAGCTCTAAAAACTTGTATTTGTTACCAATTTCTGATCAATTTAGGCCGTGATTCATCCCTCTGGTCTTAGATTTCAGAGTCACAGCTTTTGAAATCTAAGAATTTGTACCATATTTTTGGTATATGGATTCCTGTCTAAATATTGTTCTGATGAGTCATTTTCCCCTGAAATTATTTTCTATCATTTCCTGTCATCTGAGGATCTTGGATTTTGGTCATAGTCCATCCTTGCAAAGTATCAGTTTTGTCTTTTTTGAATTAGTATTTCAACCTATGGTCCTTCCAACTCTTTGTTTATTCTACTAGTTTTTTTTATGTATGTATTAAAAGCTTATCTCTAAGAAAGCATAGACGATGTCGTGACTGAATTGGTGTTTATTAAAAATTCACCTTTTTAACAGAAAATTGTCTCAACACTGAAAACAGAAGCGTCCAAATACCGTTCCGGTTTTGCTAAATTCTTCGTTTTCAGTTTTCAACTTCTGTCACTAATGTATTTTACTGATATGTGTGAATTTAGTAACAGACTTCAAGTCTCGTCTTTGTCATTGACAGCAACTCTCTAACTTATCATTCTGAGTATTATGACGTAAAGTTTCATCCCCTTAGTCTTTGATTTTTTCTTTTTTTTTTTACCAGATTCCTTGGACATAGATTCCTTTTTCAATATTATATTCTCTTCGTCATCGAATGAATAATTTTTCGTCTTTTCGCTCCTTACAATGATTGTCTTTGGGTTTTTATTCTTGATATCACTTTTTTTGCAACTTGTAATCATTTCTCTCTGATTTTCCCGAATCGATGAGATAATGATATTCTTCTGCTTAAAAACTTTTGTTGTTGATGGTTTTAAAACGTTTTGCCGTTTTTCTCATTCAAAAGTATTCGCGTAGAAATTTTCCTCTTGTATTGCTTTATTTTTCATTTATATCTTAATAATTTAAGTAATATCTCCATTAATATGAATTTGACTATTGTTCACTTGAAAGACAGCTATCAAGCACATACCTCTTACGCATGCAGTGAAATTTCTATTTCCTTCTCACCCGAAACGAAAACATATGTAAGACATAGGGTTTTGATTAATAATATATTGTTCGTGCATTCTCTGTAACCTGTGGAATGTGGAGGACAGTGCAGAGTAACGACCTGAGAGTAGCTGATGAATGAGTTTCTAGGGGATGGCGTGAGATAAAAATGCTTAGTTCAGGAAGTCAACGTACGACAGTTTATGAACTCTTCCCAAAGTGCCTTTGTGAAACTAGATGCAGCTAGAACCGCGAGGCGTTGTCGAAGTGTGCATTCGTAAGTGCGTGTGCGCCTCTTCTATTCATAATGCCAAGTTTATGGGAAGACTTGCACAGACATTCGAGGAGGAAGGCGAAGCCATGATGGCAGATGCCAAAGTGTTTTTATTTATCAGTGAGTGATATTCCGGTTGGGAATGGGTAAGTGTTACCTTTACTTTAGCCAAAGGGGTGGCTTGTTTGATATCTTGTAAGATGTTCCATTTTATTAACTTTGTCTTTAAACTTGTGTGTGTACTTACCGGGATGTGTTCTGTATCTTTGACAGACGGTTCTGGATTTCGGTGGGACAGAGTTCCCAGGACTTTTGGGTGACTTGACAATGAGTTGTTTTAAGTTAGTCTGTAAGACTGGATTACTTAGTTAATTGATTTAGTTATTGTAAATAAACGTTATGTTATGATGCAACTCTCTCATTTTCATTACCTGTTAGAATGGAGAAAGAGGTGGAGAGAGAGAGAGAGAGATGGGGGTGATTGCCGAGAGAGAGAGAGAGAAAGAGCCTGAGTGTGTAATGGAGTTATGGGGTCTGCCTTCCGTTTCGTGTCCACGCTTACCGTATGAATACATGAGGGTTTTCCCCATGTTTATAGTGGTGGCAGACGGTTAAAGAGGGGATATAAAAGTTTTCTTGCTTTTCTATGCCTAGGAACGCCAATGTAGAGATGGTTGGCCAGTTAGGAAATAAAAGGGGTAGAGAAAATGTCCGTCCGTGGGATGGGGGGATGAGGAAAGATTTTCTATTAGGGTCATCAAATTTGCTCGTACCGAGATTCTTCAGGGCGGGAGTCGTGAGACAAGCAACTCAGTCTAGTTTGTAAGGGAGTGTTGCTAGGAGTCATCTCACCGGTCGCGTTTGTATTGTGCCGACGAGATTTACGCGTTTTTACGAAGAATTTCGAGTTCCTTTTGTTCCCATTATGGAGTGGTGAGTGTTAAAGAACTATTGTTTATCAAAAAGGAGTGGGTTTTTGTTTAAATATTTCTGGGTTATGGGATTGGTTCAAGAGGTCAACAATTTTTCTTGTCTTTGCCCCATAGTGACGTGTTTTCTTTATTTGCACGTGTTTGTAATAGACGTATGCATTCGTCTTTGTTTAAAACATAGGAGTGTATTTTTCTATGCATGGGAACTGTGCTTAGATAAGCATATTTGGCTTAGTGACACAGAGCGGCCACAATTTTAAGGGCTCAGCATATTTCTGCAGAGAGGCGCCTTGCATTGCGAGGGTACGGGCATCCCTTGGGAGGATAGTAGTATGGGAGGTACCACTAGCCTCACTCGAGAGATAGTGCAGGGGAGGGCATTGCGAGATGGGGGATACTACTGGTATGCCTCGGGCTGTTCTGCTGCTCGACTGAGGGGTTGTTCTCAGGGGGGGAGAAATTCTTTTTTCTCAGTGTGGGTGAACTCCCCCTTTTCCTTTTTTTTTCTTTGTGTTGGGAGATGGGTCTGGCCTTGACATTGGATGCTAAGATATCAGCTGATTGATAAGTTGATGAAGTGAAATGCCCGTAGAGTCTTTTTTTTAGAAAAGATATTTTTTTTCTCTCCCTTGGATGAAGAGAAAAGGAAATAAAAAGAGATTTTTCTTTTTTTTACGAAAATGAGGGGAAAAGTAGTTAACATGCACGGGTGTGGTTATATGTTTCGTTGTGCCTTGAAAGACACAAATATAAGGGGGATACACAGATTATTTTTTTATTGTGTCGGAGAAATTACTTTGAAATGCCGATGATTGGTGTTGTATCTGTGTTGTGTGGCAATGGTGTTATGTCATGGTGTTGCATGCGGGAGAAATTGTATGTCATAGGATTCAGCAATACTGTTGTATGCTATTTGAATTTCACCCTTACTTGAAATTTTTGCAAGAGAATTATTGCTATGGAGAGTTATTATCATTATTATTATTATTAATAATTATTATACTTGAGATGTGTCACGGGAGGTTTGCTTAAGTATAATTATCATTACGGGAGAATTGTTTTGCGAGAGATTTGAGATATTTCATGGGAGATTATTTGATAATTATTACAGATAATTATTCAAGGAGAATTATTACGATGAATTAATGGGAGAAGTCTTGTGTTAATTATTTGTTGAGTTTTTTGTAACTTTGGAGAATATTTCAGTGATTCACGGGGATGAGTTTTGCTGAATCTTGATGAATCTGACTGAATCTTGGTGGATTGTGTTGAGTCTTGATGAATTTTTTTGCTGAATTTTTGGAGAATGGACAAGCATTAACATTGGTGATATTTTTTGTACTGATACTGATGATTTTGATGATAGCATTTTTTTTGGTGATTTTGTGATAATGATATTTCTGATACTGATTTTTTATGTACTAATACGTGGGTGTTTTAATGCTGTCAAGGGAGGTGAAATCTTTTGTGATTATGGGAAGAACTAACAACACATTATTTTAGTTTTTTTTTTCTTTTTTTTTATGAGTTCAGCAGATAATTGCTTGACATCTAGTGAGTTACGGGAGATAGTTAATGGTGCCGTTGATTTTTCTTTTCTCCTTTTTTGGAAATTAGCCATCGCTGACACAAGTTTTTTTTTTACCAAGGGTGAATTTGAGTTTATTTTTTCTCTCCAGTTAGTGTGAATATTATCTCAGTTCATGACTTACAGTCATTTAAGAGAAAGTGTTCGTGTTTTAGCTATTTGATGCTATAGAGTATTATAGGGGAGAATTTCTTGCATGTTTTGAATGCATACGTAATGGCACTACATTTTTTTCTCTGGATATTTGTGTTCCAGAAATTGTGAGTTTTCTTGCACAATACCCTTGTTGTATTTGTGACAACTTTGTGAGAGATAGGAAACTTGGTTAAGTTTTCTAATGGCCTATGTCGTAGTGCATATGGGGAAGTCTTTGCTTAGACACTGTGAATTTGGAGTTCTGTTATAATGACTTGTGGCACATTGGTGATTTTTTCTAGAATTTTCTAGACAGTTTTATTTGCCGAGTTTTTGCCCTTTTTTAGCAGTTATGCTAAACGGAGAGAGTTTTTATAGTTTTTGACTATAACATTGAGTTATTCTCTGGAGAATTGGAGTTATAATTGAGATATATTATTTTGGAGAGATAATTGGAGGTATATATTATTTTGGAGTTATATTTTGAGATATAATATATGGAGATATATATTTTTTGGCCATTTTTGATATTTGCCAATGTGGTATGAGCTATGTTTAGTTCAATTATTTTGCAGCCATCTTTGTTGCAAATGGAGACACATATTTGGAGATTATGGGGCAATATTTGGGAGTGTGTGAGTTAGATGCCTTGAGTGCACATTTTTTGGAGATATATATTTTTGGAGCCTTGTTTTGTTCCACATGGAGTTATTGGGGAAATAGAGGTAAATATTTTGTATTTGCCGAAATAGAGGTGATTATTCTCTATTCCTGGAGTGGTGTTTTTTTTTTTTTTTTTCTACTGACATGGCTTTGGAGAAATAAGAGAATAATATAAGGGGGTTGGTTATTAACCAAATGGAGGAAATATTTTTATAACCGGAGGGTGTTATTATTGATATGATGTCTCATAATGGAGTTGGTATTAATCTGGGCGGGTGACCTTTTTTTTTTGTTTTTTTTTGTGGTTATGGGAGTTTTTTCGAGAGACAAGAGAAGTTTTTCTGTGGTTCTCTTTTTTGATTTCGTGACTATTTAGAGAGAAGTGGCATTACTGCATTACGAGTCATATGGAGATGTGTGTGCATTTTTCATGTTCACAAGTGTGTTATTCTTGGAGAAATATAATTTGGGAAAAGTCATATTTAGAGAATAAGTCTTCGAGACGAATTTTTGAACACATTAGTCATATCCTGAAGTTAATTCTGTGAAATGTGTCAGTTAGACCTTTTTTCTTGAGAATCATGAGTTTCCAAACTTATGTGTCTGACTAGACAATTTTTGTGCTGTTGTTTGAGCATGCGTCCGCAGGCGATTTTTCTGCTGACAGGCGATGTGATGAGCCGTGTGCTGTTTCTTTTCCTCTGATGGTGACAGATCAGAATTTTTGCAATATCTGGAAATGTGGCTATAGCATTTCACGAAAGCGCACGTATGAGAGTTTGCTTTCCGGCAAATTCCATAGCTTTACATGGAGCATTTCTTGGGGAAACCGCGGGAGTTATGCATACTTATACATGTATTATGTATTTTGTGATTGGGGAAATCTACTTGTGATTATTTTTTTTTTTATTATTTTCTTCCTTTCCGATGAGAGATATGATTTGGGGATTGAGCTTAAGTAGCATTTCTTTTTTGGACGGGAGATTTGGTTTTACCGGGAGGTGTAATTTTTCGAGGGTTATTACTTACGTAAATGGGAGTTTGACATTAAGTCTCATTGTGATTAATTATTGAGCAGTAAAGGGGTTTTTGCTGTTAAAAGCTGGAGGTTTTTACTGATTTTGTGGGTTGTTTAAATATCAGCTTGCGAGAATATTTCTGGGTCTGGGTGTTACGTGATTCTTTTCTTTCTTGAGCTCGTTACGAATTTTTTCTTTTTTTTCTCTTGTGAGCACATTCGAGTTCGAAATGTGAGTGCAGAATTCCGTGGAGTTGCTGTGATTTCTGAGTTGTGTGTGTGCTGATGTGCGAGTTTGGAGAATTGAGTTGGAGAACTTTATGTTTTTTTTTCTTAGAGAGTTGTGATAATGACTTATCATTTTAGTAGTCATATTTAAGGGAGTTAATTGGGAGACGTTCAGTTAGTATTTCTGACCTTTTTGAGATCGTTGTTTGATAGAAGTAGTATGTTTGGGTTAATTTTCTTAGATTGACCAAAGACTTGACTGACATACTAACGCCCAAAAGTCGTTCCCCGACACCAGCAAGACGTCCACCAGCCGTGAAGAGAGGTTGCTGCCATGTTGTCCAGGGTGATTACAAGTATTTCCATGATGGGTGTTCGAGAGAATTCTACAGCGTGTTTTTTGGGGATCTACAAGAAGCCGTGAGAGTCTTCTACGATGAGGGAGGCATTCCGTCTTCCTACAGTTGCTACAGCCTGCTATAGCCTGCTACTGTCTGTGCAGCTACTTGCAGACAAGCGAAGAGGGATATTCAAGAATCCTAATGCAGAAAATATGAGAGAAAATGCGTTTTGTGTTATTGGGAGATTAAAGCGTGATAAGACTTTATTTTATAATGCCAGAGACGTGCAGTTTTACTTATTTTATTTTAAGCCGGCCAGTGTTTTGTATAAGCAATTTTGCTAGGCGGGGGCTAGCATATAGGTGCGAGGCCGAGCAATCTGTAAGACATAGGGTTTTGATTAATAATATATTGTTCGTGCATTCTCTGTAACCTGTGGAATGTGGAGGACAGTGCAGAGTAACGACCTGAGAGTAGCTGATGAATGAGTTTCTAGGGGATGGCGTGAGATAAAAATGCTTAGTTCAGGAAGTCAACGTACGACAGTTTATGAACTCTTCCCAAAGTGCCTTTGTGAAACTAGATGCAGCTAGAACCGCGAGGCGTTGTCGAAGTGTGCATTCGTAAGTGCGTGTGCGCCTCTTCTATTCATAATGCCAAGTTTATGGGAAGACTTGCACAGACATTCGAGGAGGAAGGCGAAGCCATGATGGCAGATGCCAAAGTGTTTTTATTTATCAGTGAGTGATATTCCGGTTGGGAATGGGTAAGTGTTACCTTTACTTTAGCCAAAGGGGTGGCTTGTTTGATATCTTGTAAGATGTTCCATTTTATTAACTTTGTCTTTAAACTTGTGTGTGTACTTACCGGGATGTGTTCTGTATCTTTGACAGACGGTTCTGGATTTCGGTGGGACAGAGTTCCCAGGACTTTTGGGTGACTTGACAATGAGTTGTTTTAAGTTAGTCTGTAAGACTGGATTACTTAGTTAATTGATTTAGTTATTGTAAATAAACGTTATGTTATGATGCAACTCTCTCATTTTCATTACCTGTTAGAATGGAGAAAGAAAGAGGTTGGAGAGAGAGAGAGAGAGATGGGGGTGATTGCCGAGAGAGAGAGAGAGAAAGAGCCTGAGTGTGTAATGGAGTTATGGGGTCTGCCTTCCGTTTCGTGTCCACGCTTGTATTGCTTTATTTTTCATTTATATCTTAATAATTTAAGTAATATCTCCATTAATATGAATTTGACTATTGTTCACTTGAAAGACAGCTATCAAGCACATACCTCTTACGCATGCAGTGAAATTTCTATTTCCTTCTCACCCGAAACGAAAACATATAACTTTTTCTTCTCCTTTACCGAGGATCCATACAGTTAAGAGTGGGACGAAAATAAGGCCTATTCTGAGCACCTCGTCACGTGAGCCCCCGTGAGGGGGGTGGCGCTCAGTATATGATAGGCGCTAATTCCTTTCTCTCTTTTATCTTGACTTATCTACCCGTTCCTGATACTTGTCTTTTTTCTTTTCTACATTCAACTCGAGTAAGGACTTTCATATTCGTTATTTTGGTTATAAGTAAATTATCGTACCGTTAAAGTACTGACCACAGGAACTAAAGGTGTAGCCTATATAGTCATCAAAAGGGATAAGATCTCAGCCATTTTAATCTGCCGTTGATTTGTATTTTTCTTAACTTTTTGGTTAACCTCTAATTTCTTTAGTAAAGGTAAGGTTTTCATATTTGTTTGGGTCTCTTTGTCTATAAACATATACTCTGATTATAAAAGGAAAACTAAGAACTGAAATGAGAAATTTGACGTGACAAAAACAAAACTATTTTAATCATATATTTTATTGTACAGTTTCCAAAGTCAAAAACAGAAAAAAACATAGTTAACATATTCACAATTTCATAAATTTCTTTTTCATGCTACGACACTTTCTCTTTCTTTTTATCTATCACAATTTCTTTGTTCAGATGTCTCATCCGAAAGAACACAGAAATTTTAGCAAAAAATGCCATCACATCTTAGGGAATATCAACTCCCGATAATTCCATTTCTGAAATTAATTACTTTATGCAGTCTTTGCCTTCTCTTAAAGTATCACCATGAGCAGCAATGAAAATTTCTCTTATGATAGATAACTGAGACATGAAATCATCAGAAGGAGCATAAAGTCCGCCCATGTTGATAGTACTAAGCCATGATTTTTCTTTTTCGTTAGCCTCTAATACCTTAACTCCCAAATGTGGATATTTTGATACAAACTTCTTCACAATATGACCTCCAATGTATCGAAGAGATTCTTCTTCTATTACTTCAGATATCAATCTCTTGTCTTCCTCTGTCTCATTATAAGGTTCCTCTCCCAAATCTATTGCGTCCTCATTTTCTTTTTCAAAGTCACATTCTACTGTTTTGAAAAAAATACCTGTCAGGCATATTTCTATAGATAGTTCTCTCTCGCTGTCTCGCATTGCACTTGCTGGAGTTTGCATTTGCTGGTTAAAGATATCAAATTCTTCTATGCATTCGGTAAGGTTTTTTTCACTTAACAGCACAATGTCTTTCCCTAGCAAGTACTTTCTTAAGTAGAATTTGAAGTTTACTGAATTAGGATTTTCATATGGCCCATTCATTTGACGTACACATCCAAAAAAGTGTTCAAGTACATCCTGATTCAGTCTTCTTGTAGGAATGAATTTAACACCATGTGATTTCTTTACCATCTCATATAGGCCTATCAGAGACTTGCATGACAAAATCACTCCCTTTTGAAATTTATGCATGCAATTAAACCGTGAATTTGCCACCTTCATGGTTCTCATGATGTCCATCATTTCATGCAAAATATTTTTCTGTTTTTCATAATCAATTCCAAAGACGTTTCGGGATGCCTTGTCACCATAAACAGTACAAGAATTCATGATATCAAACCACTCGTCAACTAATGATACGAACTTTGCAGTCTCCTCCCAATTACTGCTCTCTAACAGGCCTTTCTCACCCAAAAATGCTATTGCATTTGCAGTTTTGCTGGATAACAGTTGCACTGCCAGTTTCACACGTTGCTTTTCTTGTCCAATCAGGTTAAAATTAAAATTACTTTAATTTAATTTGTAAGAAAGGCCATATTCTGTCTTTCCCTTGCTGCACATTTCACGAATGGCAGAATTCGACACAATACTGCCATCTTGCAATTTTAAACCCGACTTGATAAATTGTTCCTAGTGAGTTTGATAAGATGAGGCGCATCTGCAAAAAAGAAGATGTCACTGTCTGCACTTGGATTTTTAAAAGAATTTTTCATGGATTCTGCAAATTTTTCCAGACACGGAGATTTGACGAACCCAAATCATGCACTAATGCAACAACGTGATAGTTGGCTGCTTCAACACTTTCTATTAGAGTTAAAAGAATTTTCTGAACGTTTGATTCATCAAATGCATAGTATACTGGTTGTCTCCAGTTACCTATAAGTCCCCTTACCATGACAACTTGCACTTTATCATGAGGTTTATACATAATGTCTACGGCTTCATCATAAAAATAAGCTTTTTCTAAATTCATTTCATCCATGGACATAACTGCAATTCTTTCCATTGATGATAAATTCTCCGCTTTCACTTTCATAAAACACAACACAGACATTAATAACCCTGGCTCACAA
>NC_061110.1:107467871-107477871 GCF_015104395.2 Macrobrachium nipponense
AGAAGCTATTATGCATTTATATTGTCCTTGTTCATATTGTACAAGTTTTATTTTCAAAAGATTTTATTTATCATATATGTTATTTGTGCATTTAAAAACAGGTAATGGTACTCGATTTGCAAGTTAGTATCAGATTTCTTCTGAGGTACCGTTATATCGCACGACCCTTTTACCTTCGTTTACCTTCGGTCTTTTATTCCAGATACTGGAAAGCTGTGGAGATTGTCTCTAGTAAAAGCTGTGCACAATCATGATCGTTCAATTGCTGTATTTTTTCCCCCAAGATCTCTAATGCTTTTCTTCCGTGCTTTAAGGTATATATTCAGTTTGTATTTCCTCCTATTTGCATGTTTTCTTTGTATTTTGCTGGAAATTTTCTTCCATGCTTTAAGGTATGTATTCAATTTACATTTCATCTTATTTGAGTGTTTTCTTAGTATTTTACTGAAGATTTTCTTCCATGCTCTAAGGTATGTATTCATTACATTTCATCTTATTTGCATGTTTCCTTTGTATTGCTGAAAATTTTCTTCCAAGCTTTAAGGCGTGTATGCAAATTGAATTTCGTCTTGTTTTTGTGTTTTCTTTGTATTTTACTGAAATTTTTCTTCCATGCTTCAAGGTATGTATATTCAATTTGAATTTCGTTCGTTTGCGTGCCTTTTTTTTTTTTTTTTTTTTTAGTGAACTTTCCTTAACCAGGTCCTTTAATCTTTCTCCGCAAATGTAATCTGTTCTGAAAAAGTCTGCTTTTTGTCAATATGGATGTTTGCAAATATTTAAAAGACCGCTTTTTGTCAATATGAATGTTTGCAAATATTGAAAAGACCGCTTTTTGTCAATATGAATGTTTGCAAATATTGAAAAGACTCTTTTTTTGTCAGTATGAATGTTTGCAAATATTGAAAAGACTCTTTTTTGTCAATATGAATGTTTGCAAATATTGAAAAGACTCTTTTTTGTCAATATGAATGTTTGCAAATATTGAAAAGACTGCTTTTTGTCAATATTGATGTTTGCAAATATTGAAAAGACTCTTTTTTGTCAATATGAATGTTCGCAAATATTGAAAAGACTGCTTTTTGTCAATGTGAATGTTTGCAAGCATTTAAAAGACTGTTTTTTGTCAATGTGAATGTTTGCAAGTATTTAAAAGACTGCTTTTTGTCAATATGAATGTTTCCAAATATTTAAAAGGAACTTAACATAAACAACATACATAACGAGTATTTGGAAGTTTTGAGACAATATGTCTCCTCCAAGGCTGCTCAATCCAACCCCTACCCCAACCCAATAAGGCCAATTCTTAGTAAATTACAAAGGTGAATCTTTCAAAACCTACTCGCTTGTTAACAGTCGCAAGGCCCTACTTTTGAAAGAATTTCTCTACAAATCTACACTGTAAATTTATCGTTCTCATTCCAACAATCAAGAAATACTGACAACCAAATCCAAACCTGAAATCAAGCCTTCTTGACCATGGAAAAAAAATTTGTAACGTTAATTAAACTTTTGATTACTTAAGCTCATTATTATGAATCTCACGTAGTGAATGGGACATATATAGATGGTATTTCATTGAGATACAAATGATCTTTACAAATGAGAAAATCTATGCATCCGAACACTGTCAGATGCTAAGTGTCTGGATCAAGTAATGTACAATTATGTTCTCGTCATAACTCATTTAATTGGTTTCTAAGGAATTAACCTCAGTAACCTACAGATGGTTTCTAATATATTAACCTCAGTAACCTACAGATGGATTCACAATCCCCGTACTAATTCGATAGATAAAAAATAAAACAGCTGGAGCTGAAAGGACAAACGAAAAATGAAAAAATGAACGAGAGAGGAAAAAAAGAAAAGAAGAAGAAGAAGAGAAGGGCGTCCAAGGGATAGATTAATCTTTTCTTACTCCCGATGTCTCCTTCATCGTCTCCTGCCCATTAAACTTTGGGGATAAACTCATCCTTCAGTGGTGATAAATGGCCTTCCTCTACAGACGCAATA
Organism: Macrobrachium nipponense; assembly: GCF_015104395.2. Classification (NCBI taxonomy): domain Eukaryota; kingdom Metazoa; phylum Arthropoda; class Malacostraca; order Decapoda; family Palaemonidae; genus Macrobrachium; species Macrobrachium nipponense. The sequence goes on from NC_061110.1 coordinate 107,469,885, forward strand.
TATCCTAATTCCAGATAAGCTATTTCCGAAAAACACAAAAATGACGAGAATTTTCCAGGAGTTTTCGACACTCCTGGTAAAGAGAGTCGATGTTTAATGTGTTTGGACGCCCAACATAATTCCCGCGGCATCGCCATTACTTATCTGCAGCTTTAATTAGGCGAAGGACACGTTAACAAACTCATCCGAGCGGATAAGTTTTAGAGGAAGCATTCTCGCGTGTGGTTATTTCGAGAAGTGGAGTTGTTTAATGATGTTCGTTTCTCTTTTATCCTTTTGGTACTCTTGTTCAGACCTCTCTCTCTCTCTCTCTCTCTCTGTTGAATTATGTTGCTGATAAACATTAAGTATTTTCGTAGTGTAATGGCAGCTGGTAAACTCTCATTATGGCGGCAACAGGACGAATAAAATATAGCCTCAAACGCAACAATTTACTCTGGCTCGACCATAACTCACCGGAGGTGTTCGTATAATTTATTGTTCTTTTTTGGGGGGAGGGGAAAATCCACAAATGAAGAAGAATTCATTGTCCTCTGAAAAAGATTTAAGTGAAATCTGAAAACAGTAAAAAACTAACATATCATAGTAATTATCTTAAATGAATCTTTTGAAAGGAATTGTATCAGATCAGTGTAGGTATTTATAATACTTTTCATTGATTAGTCATAGTTTAACCCTAAGCAGGGAATCAAGTTTTTAAAATGTAGGTATAATGACCCATTTGGGATATATATATATATATATATATATATATCTATATATATATATATATATATATATATATATATATATATATAGTAACAGGAGACAGAGGAAAGCGACGGCCAGTGGGACACATCAGCGTGAAGGTGGACCATTGGAAACGTTGTAATTCATTTCAATTCTTTATTTCCTACGCTTCGTAATATCATTATTACATCTTCAGGGAATCTGTTAAACAATAAATAAAATTACTTTAAAATTACTTAAAAATTACTTTAAAAATTACTCTAAAATTCAACACTTATAAATTACAACACAATAAAAAAACATACAGATACGAAAACAAAAAAATAAAAAGACCAAAGACCGCTAACCAACCTTTTGCCGAGAAGGCAAGAGACAGAATGACAAAACATAAATAAAAGTTAGCTCAGGTACAGTTGTGGGGAGGAGGTCTGGGTATTTAATTGGGGAACCAGTTGTTTAATAAATAATGACTCTAGGATAGGCAGTTCATATGCATTGTTTGCTTGGCCTGTGATTCGGAAATGACTTCTTTCTATATATATTTTACAATTTTTTCAATGGTTTCTTATATTAGAATGTTCGGGATTGGAGAACCTACAGCCAGTCTTTTTATTTTTATTTTTTCGTTTCTGTATGTTTTTTTTATTTTATTGCAATTTATAAGTTTTGAATTTTAGAGTAATTTTTAAAGTATTTTTTAAGTAATTTTAAAGTGGTTTTATTTATTGTTTAACAGATTCCCTAAAGATGTAATAATTATATTACGAATCGTAGGAAGTAAAGAATTGAAATGAATTACAACGTTTCCAATGGTCCACCTTCACGCTGATATATATATTATATATATATATATATATATATATATATATATATATATATATATATATATATATATATATATATACAATAAATAAAAACCACTTTAAAAAAAAATTACTTAAAAAAATACTTAAAAAATTACTCTAAAATTCAAAACTTATAAATTACAATACAATAAAAAATAAAAAAACATACAATACAATAAAAAAACATATATATATATATATATATATATATATATATATATATATATATATATATATATATATATATATATATATATATATATATATATATATATATTAGTTAATTCGTGGTCAGTTGGGGAGTTTTTTTTTACCTCGTTTACAGGTTAAAGGGGAGGGGGAGAGAAGGGGGATGGGGAAGAGGAGTAGGAGGGTGAGGCGAAAGGGAGTGGGAAGGGAAAAGAGGGACGGAAGGAGGAAGGAAGAGGAAAAAAGGGGTAAGGGAAAGGGAGGGTAAGAGATACAGGATGGAAGACGGAGGGGAGGGAAGAGGTAGGAGGAATGGGGAAAGGAGGCGGAGGGGGAGAGGAGGATGAGGGGGGAGGGGGGAGTGTAAAGTCAAGTACAGGACACGAAGTGACATTATACAAGCCTTTTGTAAATGCTTTTAAAAAACTGAATGTTTAAAAAATAAAAAATGCCAAATAGCATGGATGCAGCATTTAATATCCTGGCAAATATATATTCAATGAAATTACAAATAAATTTTCGCAGCCATATGCTTACATATAATAATGTAAATACTAGAGGAGATACTTTGATTCTTAAAATATGTAAGAGACTAAAGAAAATAATTTACTTCTTAAATTATGTAAAGGAATAAAGAAGGTAATCTACTCCTCGAATTATGTAAGAGACTAAAGAACATAATATGATTAATAAATTATATAAGACACCAAAGAAAATAATTTGCTTCTTAAATTATATAAGAGACTAAAAAAGATAATTTACTTCTTAAATTACGTAAGAGACTAAAGAAAATATTTACTTCTTAAATTATGTAAGAGACTATAAAAGATAATTTACTTCTTAAATTATGTAAGAGACTAAAAAAGATAATTTACTTCTTAAATTATGTAAGAGACTAAGGAACATAATTTACTTCCTAAATTAATAAGAGACTAAAGAACTTTATATGATTATTAAATTTTATAGGAACCAAAGAAAATAATTTGCTTCTTAAATTGTGTAAGAAACTAAAGAAGATAATATACTTCTTAAATTATGTAAGAAATTGAAGAACTTAATCTACTTCTTAAATTAAGTAAGACACTAAAGAACTTAATTTACTTCTTAAATTATGTAAGAGACTAAAGAAGATCATTTGGTTCTTAAATTGTGTAAAAGACTAAAGAAGGTCATTTACTTCTTAAATTATGTAAAAGACTAAAGAAGGTAATTTACTTTTTAAATTATGTAAGAGACTAAAGAATATAATTTGCTTCTAAAATTATGTAAAAGGATGAAGAAGGTAATTTACTTCCTAAATTATGTAAGACTAAAGAACTTAATTCACTTCTTAAATTATGTAAGAGACTAAAGAAGATAATTTCCTTCTTAAATTATGTAAAAGACTACAGAAGGTAATTTACTTCTTAAATTATGTAAGAGACTAAAAAGGTAATTTACTTCTTAAATTATGTAAGAAACTAAAGATAATTTGCTTCTTAAATTACGTAAAAGACTAAAGAAGGTAATTTGCTTCTGAAATTATGTAAAAGACTAAAGAAGATAATTTACTTCTTAAATTAGGTAGGAGACTAAAGAAGATAATTTGCTTCTTAAATTATGTAAGTGACTAAAGAAGATAATTTGCTTCTTAAATTATGTAAAAGACTACAGAAGATAATCTACTTCTTAAATTATGTGAGAGACTAAAGAAGATAATTTACTTTTAAATTATGTAAGAGACTAAAGAAGATAATTTGCCTCTTAAACTATGTAAAAGACTAAAGAAGATAATTTGCTTTTTAAATTATGTAAAAGACTAAAGAAGATCATTTACTTCTTAAATTATGTAAGAGATTAAAGAAGATCATTTACTTCTTAAATTAGGTAAGAAAATAAAGAAGGGAAATAGCTTTTTTGATTATTTAAGAGACTAAAGAAGATAATTTGCTTCTTAAATTATGTAGGAGACTAAAAAAGGTAAATTGCTTCTTAAATCATGTAAGAGAATAAAGAAGATAATTTTCTTCTTAAATTATGTAAAAGACTAAAGTAGGTAATTTACTTCTTAAATCATGTAAGAGAATAAAGAAGATAATTTGCTTCTTAAATCATGTACGAGAATAAAGAAGATAATTTGCTTCTTAAATTATGTAAAAGACTAAAGTAGGTAATTTACTTCTCAAATCATGTAAGAGAATAAAGAAGATAATTTGCTTCTTAAATTATGTAAAAGACTAAAGAAGGTAAATTGCTTCTTAAATCATGTAAGAGACTAAAGAAGATAATTTGCTTCTTAAATTAGGTAAAAGACTAAAGAAGTTAATTTACTTCTTAAATTATGTAAAAGACTAAAGTAGGTAATTTACTTCTTAAATCATGTAAGAGAATAAAGAAGATAATTTGCTTCTTAAATTATGTGAAAGACTAAAGAAGATAATTTGCTTCTTAAATTATGTATAAGACTAAAGAGGGTAAATTGCTTCTTAAATTATGTAAAAGACTAAAGAAGATAATTTGCTTCTTAAATTAGGTAAAAGACTAAAGAAGTTAATTTACCTCTTAAATTATGTAGGAGACTAAAGAAGATAATTTGCTTTTTAAATTATGTAAAAGACTACAGAAGATAATCTACTTGTTAAATTATGTACGACAATAAAGAAGATAATTTGCTTCTTAAATTATGTAAAAGACTAAAGAATATAATTTGCTTCTTAAATTATGTAAAAGACTACAGAAGATAATCTACTTCTAAAATTATGTAGGAGACTAAAGAAGATAATTTGTTTCTTAAATTATGTAAAAGACTAAAGAAGGTAAATTGCTTCTTAAATTATGTAAAAGACTACAGAAGATACTCTACTTCTTAAATATGGAAGACTGAAATAAAGAAGCATCTTTGCTTCTTAAATTAATGTAAAGGACTAAAAGAAGATAATTTGATTTTTAAGATTCTATTAAAAGACTACAGAAAGATAATCTATTCTTAAACTTATGTAAAAGGACTACAGAAGATACTTCGGACTTCTTAAAAGTTATGTTTAAAAGGACTAAAGAATTTTTGATAATTTGATTCTTAAAGATGTAAAAGCCTTTAACAGAAGATTTTTAATTTGCTTCTAAATTATGGTTTAAAAGAACACAAGATAATGAAAAAACTTTTGAAATAATGTTAAAAACGACTAAAAAAAAAGATAATTTGCTTCTTAAATTATGTGAGAGACAAAAAAAGATAATTTGCTTCTTGAATTATGTAAAAGACTAAAAAAGATAAGTTGCTTTATAAATTATGTAAGAGACTAAAGTAGGTAATTTACTTCTTAAATTATGTAAGAGACCTAAGAAGATAATTTACTTGTTAAATAATGTAAGAAACTAAAGAAGATAATTTACTTCATAAATTAATAAAAAGAAAAAAAAAAGACAATAACGAAATCACAACGGCCTAAAATGTTTTTATTTTTTCTTTCGCTCCTTAAACACACATAAAGACATCATTTAAACTCCCGCCGATATAGAACCCCGTCACAGTGAACCCCAGGCGCGAATTAAATGCCCTGATGGGGTTCAGGAGATGCAGGTGTCCGCTGACCCACGCAAATGAATGGGGTTTGGGGTTGGGGGCGTGGATGATTGAAACCATTCGTTCGCCGGGAAGGATTTAAAGGTACTCATTCAAACTGGACTGAGCTATTTGATTCAACGGAATTTAAATAGCTCTCCCTTTCTTAAAGGTAGAGGTGGTGTTGCCATTTGGTAATAAGTGATGGTATTTCACTGACATGTGCTTTTGTGTATTTTTTATATATTTCAGTGATATATTAAAGTTTAAAATAGTGGAAGGCCAAGGGGGAGGTGTTTTAATGTATATATATATATATATATATATATATATATATATATATATATATATATATATATATATATACACACACACACACACACACACATATATAATATATATATATATATATATATATATATATATATATATATATATATATACACACAACACACACACACACACACACACAATATATATATATATATATATATATATATATATATATATATATATATATATATATATATAATGAATCAAGTACGTATGTTAGAGTTTTTAAATATCCAATATAAAAGAAAGGTAGTATTGAATGAATGATGGAAAAGTTGGCTGGAAAACTAGTTGATGATGCGGTTACAATTGAAACGCTTTGGCACTGTGCTCATTGCGAAATTGAGGGGCTTGCCTGGGTTTAAAAAGTTTTTTTTTTCTCAAAAGAAATTTCCATGCAATGTTCCAGAACAGTATTATTGTTCTCCGGATTAAGGTAACTGTAAAGGACGTGCCATTATTTGGTATATAATGTAACCTGGGGATACAATCCACAATGAAGTAAAATCCTTCTGTAGTTTAAAATATGTATTTCTTGTACAGGATTAATTTAGGCTTGTGGTCGAAAGCTTTAATCTTGTACAAGAAATATATATTTTAAACTACAGAAGGATTTTACTTCATTGTGGATTGTATCCCTATTTACTTAGAGGTACGACATAATACCTAGCTTCTGCACAATGTAACCTGTTTGGTAGGATTTTCATTGTGGAATTACGATAAGTGACAGAAAGATTGACTGGGATAAACAGTGTAGGGTTAGGCTGGGAATAAGGTATGTCTGTCAAGTGTTCTTCGTGGTATAATGTGCGAGGTTTTGAAGTCAAGAGTAATGTTTAGAAAAATAACAGATATGAAGAAAACATTTATAAACTAAAGTGGGAACGTATCGATGAAGTGAATTCTAAGGGTTACATGTAAATATAGGGCCCGAGGGAAGGTTTTGACGTTTGTGTTTTAGAGATCACCTCTCTTTTTCGTTTATAATCGGACCTATTACATATCAAAGAAATTTTATATAAGAACACTAAATCAATGTCAATAAGGATAAATATAAAAATGGCCAAACCTTCCCTGAAGTACGTCTAACTAAAAATCAAGATTAAATCTTGTAATCGTGAATAGGATGATAAGCCGAGACGCAACCTCAGTCTAAAGCCGGAGAGAATTCTCCTTCATCTGTAGTAGAGTCTCAGCGGACCACCACTCCATCTCATCCTTCTCTAGTAGTGGTTCTCAATGGACTCTTGAGAGAAGAACGTACGTTCAAGGAAGGAATCTCAGTCAGGAGAGAAACTGAAGAGGAAGTGAGGTGAATATATAACCAAAGGCTGTGTATAAATAGCATGGATATTTTAGGCGCAGATTTTCACGGAAGTGATTCAGAAGTAAGAAGTGCTATTTTCTTTTTTAGACTAAACAGTGTTTAGTTTCACGAATTCTTATATCTTTCGGTGCTGTTGATGTGATAATTAATCTACTTGTCTGTGAATTGACATACAGTCGGCAACAAACCTGAAAAGATATCAAAATAACCGGCGGGGAATAAAATATGCTTCGGGCTTAAAATCAAGAGCAGTTCAGAATGTAAAAAGACTTTATATATGAAAACGTAATAATAATCCCGTACGATATCTTCCAGATAACTGTCAGCACCAGTAAATAACTCCGAGAAAAAAAATCTCAGAATTTGTCCTTCTTTCTTTTCTTTGGCTGAGATTTTTCTATACAGACTCCACCCTAAATATTAGATTAGGCATTTATACGCATAAACAATTGAGCAGTCTTTATTTTGTGACTTGTTGCTAAAACACAAACATGAATATTGAAACAAAGGAAATCTGATAATCATTTTTGAAAGTTGGAAATAATGTTAATAGAAGAGCAAATATACGCTAAATCAATACTTCGTGGATGTGCACGACGAGAAACTGACTCTAAAATATCCATTTAGAGACATGAAAATTGTTCACCAGGAAAACGGTTATAGGTAGCCTGTTGTTGCTGAACCAGTCTAAAAACGATATCCACTGTCTCCAGACTATGTTTTCTCCTGTTGCAAAAGGAAATTCAATCGCAAATTAACGGGACTGACGAGTCTGTCTTATGAAGCTCCATGAAAAGTAACCCTGATCTGTAAAACTTCTGTCTTTCTTGATTTTTCCTTTATATTTCTTTTTTTATTTTTTATATTGCAGTTCTTCTGTTACTGTATAAATAATATTCCGCCCTCAGATCTTAAAAACTGCTGAGGCTAGAGGGCTGCAAATTGGTATGCTGATCGCCCACCCTCCAATCATCAAACATACCAAATTGCAGCCTTCTTAACTCAGAAGTTTTTATATTATTG
>NC_061110.1:107482871-107500371 GCF_015104395.2 Macrobrachium nipponense
AAGGATAAAATTGTTCAGGGTTATACCGTAAAGACCATGCAATATCTTTAGGCTGTAACAAAAGACACTCGATAACGGCTTTTGAAAAGCAAGAAGACAGCCACACTCTTATTTTCCTCTGCTTTTGAGTAACTGTAAACGGGAGGAAGCGAAGAGGAATTTTTTTTGCGTAACGAATAAAAAAAAAAAAAGCCTCGAATACAATGTTTTGAGTTCAACGGCATTCACGCAGCCACTGCGCCTCTCTCTCTCTCTCTCTCTCTCTCTCTCTCTCTCTCTCTCTCTCTCTCTTCTCTCCATGATGGAAGCAGTGAATGCGTAGACACGACAATATTCTCGAACTTATTAAACGACGAGTTTTCTTAACTGTACATTAACTGTGATACGACATTTTTTCTTAAGTCAACACACACACACACACACACACACACACACACACACACACACACACATATATATATATATATATATAGATATATATATATATATATATATATATATATATATATATATATATATATGTGTGTGTGTGTGTGTGTGTGTGTGTGTGTATAAAGCTAACAAATGAAAGATTAAGAACAGATTACGACCGGTATATGCAAGGCGAATTTTGATGTTCACTTGTTAATTACGCTTTCAACCAGCGTCGCCGGTTTTATTATATTTCCCCGGACACAGTTTACAAGAGATATGCGCAAGATTTTAATAATGCAGTGTTTAAGTTGTGGCGCGGAAAATGACAACGTAAATTTTCCTTTTATGAAAAAATGCCTTTTCGCAACGTGATAATCGCTTAGTTTACCATGAGGCAGGAAGTAACTACATACACACACACATATGTATATATATTATATATATACATAATATATATATATATATACTATATATATATATATATATATATATATATATTATATATATATTATATATGTATATATATTTATATATGTTTCGTACTATACATATATATATATAATATATTTAATATTTAATATATAATATTAATTATATATATATTATAGTAATATACTATTTATATATATTATATTTATCTGTTTCACTTTTAAATAATATATATACACATATATATACGTCCCCCCCCCCCCCATAATTTATCTAAATCGCTTGTAAAAATTCTTACTCCCTTGGTAGGAAATATTTCTAACACGAATGTTAAAAACAATGTTGATTTTATAAACAAATTGAATCAGTTTAAATTTGAATTATGATTTTAATATGGTTAGTTTTGATGTTGTCTCTTTATTTACAAAAGTGCCTGTAGATGACTTACTTGAATATTTGGAAGAGGAATTAGAAAGCGTCATGACATTCCCTTAAGTGTAGAAAATCTCATTAGTCTCATAAGGTTATGTTTATCAAAAGATAGTAAATTTTGTTTCAATGGGGAATTTTTTGTACAAAAGTTTGGCATGGCCATGGGTAATCCCTTATCTCCTGTCCTTAGCAATATTTACATGGAATTTTTTGAGACAAAACTCTTACCAAGAATTTTGCCCCAAAAAGTTATTTGGTTTAGATAGGCGTGGATGATATCTTCTGTATTTGGCCAGTCCACGAAAACCTCCAGGGAATTCCTTAATAATCTCAATAATTTAGTCCCTTCTATAAAAATTTACTGTAGAGGAAGAAAGAAATTGTAATTTGAATTTTCTTGATGTAACTGCCCATAGAAATGATAGAAATTTCACCTTTTCAGTCTTTCGAAAATCAACTAATATTGCCTCTTTTGTTCATTACACTACTCCAATCACCATCAAAATGTTAAATTCTCTGTTTTTTCTGGGATGTTCCTAAGGGCTTTACGTGTCTGTAGCCCGCAGTTTATTGACGCTGAATTAAACTATTTATGATATTTTGCATTGAAACTTAAATACCCAAGGACTTTTGTAGATGTTGGCATGGAAAAGAGCTAGAAAAACATTTTATTCAACTAATGACAAACTTGAATTTAGTAAGCAAAACATTCTAAAATTACCTTATGATGAAAGGTTTTTAGATATTCCTAGAATTTTAAAGCTTTTTAACATAAATGTTTTTTTCAGTAATATTAATGTCAAGAGTTTAGTAAATCAAAATTCTCCTAAAGATCTTCCAGGCTGACATATGAAATTCCTTGCAAAAAGTGTGATAAAATCTATTACGGACAGACTGGCAAATCTCTTTCACAGCGTCTTAAGCAACATCAATATTCTGTGAGAACTGGGCAAATATACGAATGCATTATTTGTACATATGAGAAGATTTAGACCATCCTATTAACTGGAGTCAAGCAAGAGCCTTAGTCCCATGTAATGACACAGTTAAAAGGAATATCATTGAATCTTGTTTTATCAAGTCAAATAATATAAATGTTCTAAATTTAAGTCTTGGTTTATTTAAACTTGATGCTTTCATAATGAAAAAGTTGTAGATAAATATAAGCAACAAAATTAATATATTCAGTTTTTACATGTTTGGACTGTAAAGATACTTTGTAATTTCGGTTAGGGTCAGAATCTGTTTAAGTTTGTGACCGTGTGATATCCGATAATCCTGGATTATCCCTTTTAATTTTTACCCTTTTGATAATTAACCATCTGGAATTCCTGATCTTGTTTGTACCTGAGGCTTCCTCTCCGATGTATTTTAGTAGCTCCTTGACGAGTCTGAATAAAGACGAAAGCGCTTGGATTCCTGACTATCATTTCCCGTGGTATTCGCTTATTTATGAAGTCACGTGCATCTACTGTGATTTTTTAAGCACATATGTATATATATATATATATATATATATATATTATAAATTTTTATATATATATATATATTATATATATATATATATATATATATAGTATATATATATATATATATATATATATATATATATATATAGATATATATATATAATATATATATATATAGTATATATATATATATATATATATATATATATATATATATATATATATATATATATATATATATATATATATTATATATATATATATATTCATAGGGGTACGATTCGCTCGCATTCTTTTCGAAATAGAGAATAGTTGGTTTCTCAAATTAGATTATGTTTCATTCATCATTGTAAAGGGGCCATATAATTTCACTAGTAAAGCATAAACAAGTTATTTACTATTTATGCAGTGTGCTCTTATTTCTTTCATCATGTATTGCATTGCGTATATACTAATCTGTTAATCAGAATGCAAATGGATCCTCATTAATGATGGATTCCTGAATATTCGTATTCTTTTGTGTCGAAAAGTCAAGTGGCAATTCGGAAGTATGATCAATGAAAAGAATATAAATAACGATGATAGTTAAGAGAGAGAATTGTAGATGACCGGGAAGCACATTCCTGAGATGCATGCAAAAGTAGATTCACATCAATCGTGCATCTGCTGTCTAGGCCAATCCCTTACGACGCTCCTGATTGGCTGTGTGTTATATAAAATCTACACCAAAGTGTAAAAGAAATTCTACGTAGATGTTCCAGAAAAAATCATACTGAAGTGTTAGAGAACATTTGAATTTCATTCTGCCCGAGTTAATAAATTCAGAGAGAAGGTTACTGCAAATGCTCTTTTCGTGTTTAAATGAGAAACAAAATTCTTCAATGCTCTTTGCTGATGTCTCCTGAAATTCAGGTGGATCGGTTTCATTTTCCGTTCCTTCGTTCTTATTTGTTTATCCCCTTTTCCTACAATTTATCTATCTCTTCAGGTTGATTTCCCATTACAACACTCCTTGGTTTATTGACTGAGTACTCTGCTCATAAGGGCTTTCATTTGAAGAGAAAGCATGATTTTTGCTGGTTCATTAATAGAGCAAAACAAAAATTAATTTTAGTACCATGTATAGATTAGAATATAGATAAACGCTTCGGTTTTAATTGATAATTAGCGAACTTCCATCGCCTTCTCCGCTTTCATTAGCAAATCCTTTGATGGTGATATCTTTCTTGCAAGGCGAATCTTATGTAAACTTCCTCATCATTAATTCACGTATATGTCCATTATGGCAGGAGAGAAGAGAAAATGTAATATTTATTCAATTGATACTACTTTTCGAACCCTTCTCTTCCTTCCCCTCTTTAGGGTAAAAGTTTTGGTGTCGAATATCTTCAATTTCTCCCGATCATCAGCGAGTATAATACTTTCTTGAGCTATTTTGATAGATTTAGCGGTGGCGTTTTAAACTTAGGGAGAGGAGGTAAGGAATAGCAAATTACGTTGGAGTATTTTAATTTTTTGTACTACTATATAATATATATATATATATATATATATATATATATATATAGTATATATAGATATATATATTATATATATATAATATATATATGTGTGTGTGTGTGTGTGTGTGTGTGTGTGTGTATTACATATATATGTAAATGTATATCAAATATACATATTATAGTGCAAGTCTTTATTGAAGGTGTGAATAACTGTTTAAGCGCAAAATCATAACGGATGATTTAGTGGCATTTAGAAAGGCGAAAGCTTTGTTAAATTTCAATAACGGTGATCTCTCCCATCGTTGCAGGAGTTTCCAGTTTGCAAAATGTCGTACCTGGGCTGATTTGCAAGCATTTTTAAAAGCAGCTTATGGCTCAAAGGAACACGGGGATATGGTGAGGGCCTCAGAGGACTATATAAGATACGGAAAGGCACAAATAGGCTCGTAGAACATAATTCAAACTTTTGATTCAGCGGCAGAAATGAGGTAGGAAAATTGAAAACATCTAAAATGGGTTTACAGGAGGGTAAGTGTCTCACTTGACAATTTACATAAACTGATCCATTTTCGATGCTCTTGCACGATGTACCGGATGCAATAGTGGATAGTTTTGATGAAAAGATTGAACCTTCTTCAGACGAAGAATTTTATGCCCAAATTGAGAAATAGGATGTAAAGAGACAAAGAATTTTCTTCTCCCCGTTTGTGTGCAAAAGTTGAATATAACAAAAGATCGATCGATCAAAGGCAACAGCAGTTGCATGTTCCTATTGTAATAAACCAGGGCACCCAAGGAAAATGTGTAGAGCTAAATATTGTGGAATGTGTAAGAGTGCGGATCACTATTGGCAATCTTGTCCGTCTCATATACGAAAAGGTGTGAGGCCTACACCTCATAGTTCTGGAAGTTATATGTGAAAACTTCCCAGGCAGTCATTCCAGAGGGTAAAGGGATCGGCGAAATTTTTGGAAGGCCGATCAACAAAAAGGGTACAGGTGATTAGTACGTGCCATTGTGGTCTCGTGGGGGACGCCCCAGAGCCCAGGCCTATAGTTTACACAACAGTGGAGGACGTTGATGTCCCAGTATTTATAGATACTGGCGATAGCGTGAACTTGATGGATCACAATTTGTATCAATCCATGTTCTCCCATTACCCTTTGAAACCCTCAACGGAGACGGTGTGTGATGTGCAAGCCCATAGATTAAATACCCTGGGTTGTGTTCAAATACAGTTTACTCTCAGTGACAGAGTATTAATAGAACCATTTTTGGTAATGAAAGGGATTGCGTTGGGCAACAGACTTTTGCTGGGTCATCCTGCATGTAGGAGACAAGATTTCGATCCATGCGGGTGTTAATGGGATAACAGTCGGAACACTTGGTGTTTTTCTTCCTTATGAGGACGTGATTAGAACTGAGGATATGGAGATTATTGAAAAAAAGGGGGATGGTTTGTTTTGGATGAGCTAATGGTGATGATACTGGGGTTATGGGGAGTGGTAATATTAAAACCCACACTGGTGATATGGGAAATAATTGCCGGGGATTCTATGCTGCATATTGGAGTTCACGGTGGTAACAATTTTGGTGATGATATTATGGGTGGTGATACTGATACTAATATTGATGTTATTTCTGATACTAACAATGGGGTGGATGTAATGAGAACTATGGGTGGTGATGTTTATGGGGTTGTGGAAAGGGGAGTTACTAACCACAAATATAAAGGTGTTTTATCGGAGGATAATGTGTTAATGCCCGGTTCAAAGACTATGGTAAAAGTCAAATTGAGGGAAGTGAGAAAACCTACGGATGTGTGTGTTATTGAAAATAGCGAGAAGCTTAGAGGGGTTATTAGCACGGTATCAGTGAACAGTGTATTCAAGAATGGGATTACATGGTTAGAATTATTAAACTACAATGATACAGTTAGTAAATACCAAAGGAATACATATGTATTGGATCTCCAAGATTGGAGTAGTGATAGTGGTTCAATGGCTATCGTAGAGGGGAAACCTGAGTTTTCAGAGGCAGAAATGCAATCAAGGAAACGAATATTTAGAGAAAATTTTGTTACTGCGGATTATAGTGAGCATGTTGAAGCAATAAGCGAGCTCTTGGCAGAATTTGGGGATACGGTAGCCTTACAAGGTGATAAATTGTGGCTGACTAATGTGTTAGAGCATAAGGTAAATTTGGAGATTGGGACAAAACCTATTTATATTCCTGCATACCGCATACCTTTCAAAATCAGAGAACAGGTAGAGAAAGAGGTCATTAGATGGGAGGAAGAAGGAATCATTAGACCTAGTGTGTCTCCATACAACTTTCCCTTGTTAGCAGTGCCTAAGAAGGACGGTTCTGTCCGTGTATGCGTCGATTTTAGATGTTTAAATGTAAAGACAATCCCTGATCGCTATCCAGTCACGTGCATACCAGATCTTTTTGTTGAAATCGGGGGACATAATATTTAAAGCTCAATTGATTTGGCGCAGGGTTTTTTCATGTCCCTTTTATTGAAAGTAGCAAGGAATATACCGCTTTTTCAGTGCCCAAGGGACACTATGAATTTACACGAATGCCGTTCGGTTTATCGAGCAGTCCGATGACTTTTACCAGGTTGGTAAACACGGTTTTGCACGGGTTATTGGGTAAAAATGTTTTCGTGTATATGGATGATATATTAGTCGCAACAGACACGATCGCGCAACACCTGGAAGTGCTTAAAGAAGTACTTAGGAGGCATAGATTAGCGAGGTTGAAAATTAAACTAGTTAAGAAGTATTTGTTCTTGAAAAAGTAAATCACATATCTAGGTCATGTCATATCTAAGGAAGGGGTTAGAGTAAATGACGATAAAGTCAAAGCAATAGCGAATTTTCGTACCCCGAGATCAAAGAAAAAGATTAAGTCATTCCTGGGTATCGCCGGTTTCTTCAGGAGGTTTGTGAAAGGGTTCTTTAATATAGCAGCTCCCCTAACAAATGTATTGCAGGAAGACGTTCAATTTCAATGGAAGGAACCCCAGTTGGAGAGTTTTCAAAAGCTTAAGGACGTGTTCATGAATCCCCTCTTTTGAAGTTTCCAGATTTTAGCAAACCTTTCACATTAGTGACCGATGCCAGCCAAGAGGGTATAGGTGCTTGCCTTATGCAAAAGTTTGATGGGAAATTCCATCCCATAGCCTTTTATAGCAGGAAGTTCAGGACAAAAGACAGCAATGAGAGATTAATGGCTACCATAGATAAAGAGGCCTTAGCAATAGTGTCGAGCTTGGTTCATTTTAAAATGTTACTGTTGGGGAATAAGGTAGAAGTCCTTACAGACCACAAGCCATTATTAGATCTTTTTAATTAACCCGATTTGTCACCTAAAAGAGCTCGATGGTTTCTAACTATCAGAGATTTTGATGCAAAGCTCAAATATATAGAAGGCAAATTAGATGTAGTTGCGGATGCCCTTAGTAGAAGTTTTCATGACACGGAAGGATTCCAAGTTGCGCAAGTCACTAGCGAGCCTATACAATGGGATATGGCTCTCATAGAGCAAAGGCAAGATGAAGACGAGAGTCTAGCAGACACAAAAGCGTTTCTAAGAAGGAATTAGTCAGGAAACGCTATAAGTTGCCTTTTTCGGGTTTGGTGTTAGAATGTAATCTATTAGTTAGGAAAAGTAAATATAAATTGATAACCAGTGAAAGTAAAGGAGATACGACACAGATCGTAATTCCGAAAGTCCTAATTCCAGTTGTTTTGGATATAGTACATTGCAGGTTCGGTAGCCCACACTTGGGGATAGAAAAAAACGTAAAATGAGGTCCGTGCTAAATACATTTTTTTAAAAACATGGGGAAAGATGTGGAAAATTTTGTGATAAACTGTACAGTGTGCAACGCATGCAAACCTGCAAGGATAACCTCATGCAAATTAGGATCATATCCTATACCAAATAGACCTTTTCAGAGAATACGTATGGATATCCTGGGAAATTTTTGTGAGTCTAGATATGCAAATAAGCACTTGTTAGTGGTAACAGATGAACTTACTAGGATAGTCAAAATTTTCCCACTTAAGCATAAAACGGCTGAAGAATTTGTGAACAAAACTTTGGAATGTTTAGCGGAAGTCATGGGGATACAGAAAGTAACAATTATTCCATACAGACCTGAGGCTAATGGGTTGTGTGAACTAGCGAACAGGAAGAAAGTGCTCGAGGCTCTCAGGAAGACTGTAGGTGGTAATGATAAGAATTGGGACAGATATATTGATGTTGTTAGACATAGTACTAACACTATGGTTAGTTTTTCCATTAAAATGTCTCCATTTGAAGCTTTGTTTGGTTGCCCAGCACCAGGCACATTTAATTTGTTTTCTATACCTTGAAGCCGTGACCAGAGAGATGGTAAAGAAAAGTATTAGTAAAACATCTGATCCCATCATCAATGTCGGAGACAAGGTATCTTTAAAAATCAACGTGAGGAGCGAGCTGAGCTACAAATTAGGCCCGAAATTTGAAGGTCCTTTTAGAGTCATTGAGGAAAAAATTGGAAACAGATTTGTTGTCTTAGAGGAAAAAACAGGTCGGTCTCGAAATTAACACATATCTCAAATTGAAAGAATTGGTTGTGGTGATAATATATTGGTCGCGCAATTGTACTTTTTTTCTTTTTTTCTTCTTTTTTTTTTTTTGTCTGGTTTTTGCAATTTGGTGGTGAAATGTTTTTAATGTTTTTTTTTTTTTTTCTCTTTAATTTTCTACTACTTTTTTTTTTCTTATTATGCGCAAACTGCGGCGCTTTGGCGTAAGATTCAGAGGTCAATATTTTATGTGGAAAGTTGTTTGGATATATGGCGAATTTCTGTTTTAGCTGAGAAACGTGATGATAAACATGTGATGATTCCTGTGTGCATGGGGTTTTTGGAGATGAATTTCTGTGGTTTTTTTTTGGATGGTGGATTTTTTTTTTTTTTTGGGGGGGGGGCTATAATCTTTAGTGGTGAGTTTTTTCTTTTCTTTTCGTGGTTATGATTTTTGGTGGTGATCTGTGGTTTTACGAGCCAAAGAGGGGATATTGTGATTCCTTTTGGTGTTGTGGCTATTGGGGGGGGGTGGGGGGGTGACACTACTGCATTGTGGTTTTGTGGAAGTGTTGTATTTTTATGTTCACCAGTGGTTATATTTGGCAGTATATAATTGTTGAATTGTGGTTTACTGTGGTTTATATCCCGAATAGGTGGTAATTTGGTTTTATATACTTGTGGTAGTATCATGGGGGAGTTATGTTTTTTAAGGACAGTTTTTTTTAGCACCTTTGGTGATATCCTGGAGATAAGTTTGTGAAATGTGGTTATATAATGTTAGTATAGAATTTTTGGGGTTATTTGGAGAATAATGATTTCTGAGGTTGCAAGCCTGACTAGACAAATCTATAGCGCGATTCGAGCACCTGAGGTGTTAACAGGTGGATTTTTGCTGACAATGCTGTGATGAGTCCGGTTGCTGATTTTTTCCTTTCGGAGTTGATTACTCGGAGATTTGCACTATTTTCGGAGATGTTAATTATGGCATTCCACGGAGATGTATGTAAGGGGGTTGTTTCCGGTCGTTTCTGGTCGATGAGATTGTTGCGGTAGCAAATTCTGTAACGATACATACTGCATTTATAGGGAAAACGGATTATATATGTCATTTTTCTTTGTGGACGTTTTGTAAAGGGGAAAGTTCTCTTATTATTGTTTCTATTTTTTTTTCTTTTTCTACGGAGATGTCGTAATTGGGGTTAAGCTTTAAATAGCATTTCTATTTAAACAGGAGATATAATTTATCGGGTTATATGAGTTAGATAGAAGGGGTGTTCGACATTATATGTCATGGAGGGTAATTATATAAACAGTAAAAGGGGTTTTGCGTTAGACATTATGGTTTTTTTGTAGCGTGTTTGTCAGATATAGGATTACTTGTGAGGATTCAGTGGGTAAAGATTATATTTTGTTTAGTGAGGAATTTTTAATATTTGACTAGGAGATTGAGTATATTAATTAATGACAGATTTGTGTGGTAAAGCAAGACTTTACTTATTCTATGATCATGTAGACCTTTTAAATACGGACACACAATGACTTTAGAGAACTCCCAACTTCATGTGATGGTGACAATGGAAACGGCTTGGTTCTACAATACCAGAGGTCGAGTCGAGTCTACACACGAGTGGCGATGCTATGGATTGCCTTTGCAACGGATGAGATGTCGTCAGTATATCGTCTCAGGATATGTTCTGGGATAAATCAGGAGTCTACAATCTTCTATGAGGCGGGTGCGAGTCACTCTTGCATGGAAGTCTCGGGATATTTCCTTGACAACGGGGTGGTGCCTACGTTTTCCTTCAGTAGAAAACATCGAATCTATAGTTTCGCAATGAGGGGGTGTTAGATACACTTACGAGGGTTGCAGACACTGAATAATGGCGCGTGCTGAGTTGTTTCGAGATGGTTTATGTGCTCAGCCTGCATCTACAACTATTCGTCGAGTTCTGCTTATCTTAGTGATGAGGAGTTTTTCTTCAATGAACGTCACACAATTCCAGCAATTGTGGTTATGATAGCAGTCATACTGATTACAATTTGTGCGTTAGGAGTTCTTAAACTTCTGCGCATCCGGCGAGGCACAAGGGTTCCAGCAACAGAGGTAGCCCTAAATCATGTGGCAAATTAAAACATTGTGCATTAGTTGCTGATGTGGTATGCGACAGGAGTGCACAAAAGACAGGTGGCCGAGCCATATTAAAAGAAGAAAGTAAATGTGTCAGTGAATTGCGATGTATCAGCTTTCCTGGCTTAGAGACAGAAACAACCTAGTGATAGCCTTGGCAAAGATTCCCTATTCACAAAAGTACCAGTACAGGACGTTCTTCAGTTTTTGAGGTAAAAATTATCCCCCTATTCAGATCATTTCCCATAGGCGCTTGACAAAATAATAAAGTTAGTTGAATTATGTGTATCTAATAACTTATTTTCTAAGTCCTGTTTTAGCCAATCTGTACATGGAATACTTTGAAACTACAGTAATAAATGCAATAAAACCCAGAAACATGCTGTGGATGAGATATGTAGATGATATTCAAACATTTTGGGATAATAGGTGGGCAATTTTAATGAATTCCTTTCAAAATTAAAAGCATTAGTGCCCAGCATCAAATTTAAAGTTGAATGGGAAACAGACAACAAAATTCCTTTTCTTGATGTTTTAATAATCAGAGACACGACAGAATACAAATTTACCATATAAAGAAAACCAACGTTCTCACTTTCATACATTCACTACTTTAGCTATCACGACATTGTTATCAAGATAGCTAAAGTAGTGAAAGTATGAAGTGAGAACGTTGGTTTTCTTTATATGGCTACACCTATCAAGATAGGTGTAGCCAGCAACCTGTTCTTAAAGAGCCTTACGAATTTGTTCCCAGATTCCTGGAAAAAAGAATTTGAACTAATTCGTAAGCAACTTTCGTCTTTAAAGTATCCTGACCATATAATTGAGAAGCAATTCACAAAGGCAAACGTAATTTTCTACCGACCCCCTAAAGACAAGACCAAGATATACACCCAACAATAAAATAAAAATTCCACACCTGGACACGATTAAGAAGGTGACTCAGACCCTCGGAAAATCTAACCCTTTTGCATTTACTTACCCAAACACCTTAGCCAAATCCCTGATTAACATCCAACAAACGACATCCCTCAAAGGGGGGACCAACACTGGGGTTTATCAAATCCCATGCCAGGACTGTGACCAATCTTACATCGGATTTACAGGCAAATCACTTCCTTCCCCAGAGATTAATACAACACAAACGGTCAGTTAGGTACGGACAACAGAACTCAGCTATTTTCAACCATATAAATGAACATAACCATAGAATAAACTCGAATTTGTCACATATAATTTATAGCAGCAACTGCCGGTACAAGATGATGGAATCGGCCTTAATAAAAGAGAGGCAGGTAATGAACATCTCAAAAGGAGCATGGGTTTCAGATGTGATCGACAAGGTTTTTCATTCAACCAACGCTTAAGAAGATTAAAAGAAGATTATCAGCGGGGGTGACCTAAATTGGTTTACCTGTGGATGGATCTCTTGGTATAAATAAAACCACCTTTTCTGTAAACTTTTCTCATTCATACACCTGAACAAAGAGACAGCAGTCTCTGAAATATAGTACTTTTCTCTCTATATTTTGGTGTTTTTATGGGCTCCTTTATATATATATATATATATATATATTATATATATATATATATATATATATATATATATACTATATATATATATACAATAGTGTCTATCAGTAAATTATCAAAGATGTGAATAGACCGTACTTGTAGTAATTCCGAAATGAAAATGATAATCCTTCCTTTCAAACAAACTTCATTTATTTTGCAAAGCTTAACACTTTTCCTCGTTGTTGACAATAAAACATTTTGAATAAACATCTGGAAATATAACTATCAGGATAAACTTTGCATAAATGTAGGAGTGTTGATAAGTGGAACGCATGAGTTCGACTAGACCTCGTATTCAACGCATTTGAATTCAAATTCAATATTTTTCAGGAGCAAAGCTCTACTTGCTTTGTAGTTTCACCCTAAGAGAAATTGCTTGAAAGCAAATTTATTCAAAGCATTTTAGTCTGCACCCGATTATTCATGTTTTTGGTCATAAATGCGGGCCCTTCTAATGGGCGATGCTTATTTAAGGTAAAACATGAAACCATAACACTTTAACGGCCTCACTATGTCAGGTAAATGGAACCCGCTGACTTTTTATGCAAAGATGAGGTCTACAAATATGGTCATCATTTTCTGTTTTGCCACTAAGGGAGACGGACTGATAGGGAGCGTGTTTTATTTATTTATTTATTTATTTTTCATTTAAGTGATATGTAGAAAGTTCGCTTGTTACATTCTGCGCTTCGAGAAAGAGAGGGATGTACAGAAACAGAGGGGAAGAGAGAGAAAGGTATAGCAAGAGACGAAGTGAATAATGAATGATCAAATATAACCATCCACTGGAGCTATTTAAGCTATTCAAAGCTCAAGTTAGTAAACTGAGATAGTTGGATAAAGGCTCTCTGAAAATGAATAAGATAAAGTGAGAATTTGCTTTACTAAGCCCCACACGCACAGACACAGACGCACTTGCACACATGCACACACACACACAAATAGAGAGAGAGCGAGAGAGAGAATAGCGGTAATCACGACTAGATATCTGATTGGGAAAATCCAGAACGAATAACCATAGTCGCCACATAAAGAACAATATTCTCCCTAACCGCTCTTTATAATCCTGATTGGTAATATAAAATCACTACCATTTCAATAAATAATTTGACTGGTCGGTTCTTTTATGTTCTGAAATTTATGGCGGAGATTTACATCTCATTACCTGACAGATGAAGAGGACAGTGCACGAGTATGGTGGATATCGTTTTAGTTTTGGTCTTGTTTCCTAAGGGCCATTTATATACCTGACTTGTCTGTCAGTGCTAACAAAAAAAGTAAGATTACATAAACAGAAACTACTTTTTTTTACTTTTGCTATTTCCTGTTATGAATATAACAAACTGTGAGAGATTTAAGACAGGCCAGTATACTACCTTAGTTTTATCCTGCCATTAGATATTATTTCCACTTTCAACGCTGACGATTCGGAAGCAAAACATTTTTATGTGCGTTGAAATATAATTGTACATTAGCCGATATTAAATTAGTGAAAAAATTTTCAGTCCTTTAAAAACACTTCATAACTTGATGTGCATATTTGTGGCTCTCCTACATTTATTCAGGTAACGGAGACTAAAAAAAAGTTAAATTCTTATTCTTGAGCTAAATTTCACCTTGAGATAGTTATGAGTGATTAGCAGAAAGAAGGAAGGACATAGATTGAAACGAAGGAAAGGTTAGTAAAATTATTATTACGCCAGGAGCCTATGGAGTAACTACATGTTGAAAAATGATCCAAACGCAGAAATTTAGCCAACAGATGGAAAAATATCAAATTTAGCAGAGAAAGAAAAATTATGCACGTAACATTGCAGTGGGTATAGATGAAGATGATGAAAGATTGTAATTATATAAATCTTAAATTCCTAATTAAAATCATAAAAAATAAAATATACATTCCAGAGAGAATTATTTCTCATTTTTGCAAGAGCTGACTATGAAAGTCTCTTCTATGTTTCATTTCTTTTTCTGGTAGAATTAAGTGCCAGGAAATTTCTTTGTATTTCGTTACTTACCGTATCAAAATGAGTCTCGCATTTTTTTTTTATATACGTCCACATCTCTCTATGTTGTAAATAATGCAAATTACATATTTTTCCTACATTTTGAAAGTTGTTCATCTCTGATTATCGTACTGGGTGTTCAGATCTCAACATCTCTCTGTGCTGCAACTAATGCGAGATGTTAATATTCAAACAGTTATCTCAGACGGTGTTCAGATTTCGTCATGACTAAGACTAGCGAATCCTACACCTAATAGATTCTAACCTGATAAGAGGAAGACTTTTATTCGACTATACAGAAACACTTAGATAAAGAAAATCGAAGACTCTTCGTTTACTTCGCTTGAAGGATTAGCACGTCTAGACACTAGAAATCTGGGATATTTACATGGGCTGCTAACTTGACCATAGGCTATTGGTACTTAGTTATTATTCGTCTAGCAGATTGGCTGACTGACATACTCGAGATAGGGGAGGTTGGTGATAAAACCTGTACTTATTAAACAGTTAAAAACCGTTTGAATGGGCATAACAGAGGCTATAAAAACAAATTCTATTAATGGTTAAAGCCATGAATTCTCTCTCTCTCTCTCTCTCTCTCTCTCTCTCTCTCTCTCTCTCTCTCTCTGGTATCGTGGCGCAGTGGTCAGTGTGTTTACTTCACAATCTGAGGGACGGTTGCTTGGTGGCAGATTAGGGATAAGCCCTTGACCAAAGGCGACCCGTTCTCGTGGTATGGTGTGAAATGAATTAATGTTAAGGTCATACATTCACGTATCAACGCATGCACGCCCACGCATAAGCGGAAATTCGTAGTTGGCAACAGCATACGTCAGTAAACCGTAAATGTCCCATAAAACATGCGTAAAATCGTGGACGAACGGTGTGACGGGTCGGCCGGGTGCTGTGAACCACCCAGGGGAGCGCCGTAGGCCATTCCTGTTTTGAAATGTTCAAAACAAGTCGTGGGAGGTCACGCCAAATGTCACCTGACGTAGCTCTAGGCGTTGCACGTGGGACCCACGGTGTCTGCAACGGGGTAGGCGCTGGGCTCAACGGCATTGTTCGTCGCCGCAGTAGCCTACGGGGAACTGACACGCACGTTTACAACCCTGTACGACGTGGCAACGCTGTAACGTGGTATAAAAAGTCAGGACGGCGCCCTCAGGTCTACGGGCTGCTCTTGAGCAAGAGCCCGTGCTGGCATAAAGCCAGCTTAATCTTAAACAACAACAACCCTCAGGTCAGCTGTTGTTCCCGTCTCTGAGACCAGCAGCCTCCTCCGAGTACTCTCCACGACACCCTAAAGATGCCGAACCTTACAGAACGAACAAGGAAGGGGCCATCAACGTCACGTCTTCTTGCAGGACCTTCTTTCGGCCCGGAGAAGACTCCTACAGCCACCCCTGCAGACACTCAGGACGAGAGAAATGTCATCTTCCACCTACAAGAGTCTGAGTTGGATGAGAAACAGAGTGGTGACAGCGACGCGGAAACTCTCCATGAGTCTACCCCCATTGACAACGGACAGGACGTTCCCTTGATCGAGACGGAGGACAGCTAAGATGTCGAGGACGACGTGCCACTGGGTCGTAAGAAGAACCTCTGTGTCATCCTGTCGGACGAAAATGAGAGGCTGGTGGGGGAGTGGCTCGAGCACGAAGCCCAATTCATATACAATGGGATGGCTGCCTACGAGGACGAAGCAAAGGTGTGGAAGGTCTTTGATGACAAGGGCAAGACACTCAGGCCACCAGTGACTGGCAACGAGCTCCGGACGTGGTTCACGTCCCTCAGGAGCCGCTCCGGACGCCTCACCGCCGAGAAGAGTGGCCAAGGGGCCGGCAGACGACTGACGGACCGGAAGAAGTGGATATTGAACACATTCCACTTCCTCAAGCCCCACACCGTCCGTCAGGAGAAGCCCAAGATGTTGGGACTACCAATGGTATGTATATTACGTATAATGTCTGACTTATTTTTTTTATCTGTTGAAAATATACAATATTTTACAGTACATGCAGAATTCTGTCAGTGAATTTACAACCTTGATTTTCAGAAGTGCAATGTTTTTTACATTCTCTCATACATGTTCCGTCAATTTACAGTCTGCTCAAGCTGCCTGCCATGTCCCTGAAGCTCCTCCGGCCATGCCCGTGTCTGTCATCCCTCCTACCACCACGACCCCCTCATCGGACGAGCTCACGTCTGCCACAGACGAGCCCCGCCCTTCGTAGAAGGTACGGAAGCCGGACGACACCATCCTGGTGGAGAGTATGATGCAGCAAATCAACAGTTTGCGCGACAGGATGCAGCAGGTGTCTGGCCAGGACAAGGACCCCGACCTGTCATACTGGCAGGGCGCCCTCTACGACATGGCCAAGGACTGCATTGGGGTGGATCCCGACCTCCGGGTGGCGCTGAAGGCGGAGATCCTCTTCACTATGAAGAGGTTCCAAAGGGCTTCACGCGCCGGTATGTCGAGGCCCACCCGGACAATTATCCCCAATACCTTGGCGGAATCGCTGTGGGACGCGAACCATCATCCTCAGCATCATCGCCCTCCGGTCCCGAGGACGACATATGTTCCAGCAAGTGGCCACAGTCAGCCAATCCAGCTGACTGCGCAACAGCTGGTGCAGCTGCAAGGCCAACAATACACGGCTCCCGTGGTCGCCTCCACACCTAAGAAGAGGGCTAACATGTCCCTTCCATCCTCGAGATTCATCGAGAACTTATATATCTATATTTTAAATGTTAATTAATTGTCTAAGTATTTACTTATATTTTATATGTTCAGTATTTTCTAAGTATCTTTATAATTATGCAGTATTTAATAAACTGAGTCATGAACATTCTGGTTTTTTATATCTGGTACTCCTTGAAGTCTCTCTCTCTCTCTCTCTCTCTCTCTCTCTCTCTCTCTCTCTCTCTCTCTCTCTCTCTCTCTCTCTCG
>NC_061110.1:107510371-107545148 GCF_015104395.2 Macrobrachium nipponense
ATATATATATATATATATATATATATATATATATATATATACATATAACTGATCGCGGAATATATAAACGTGATGCTATGTATAAATAAAGGTCTTTTATGCCTTAGTGTATTTTAAATGGTAGAAATTTAAGGTTCCTCATATAATAATGAACGAATACATGTATAACATAGCACTATTGTTAACCCTTCCTAAAGTCGACAACGTATAGACGAGCAATTTATGATAATATCATAAAAGCCCGTTGTCCAAGAGAAAGTTAATAGTTTAAGACCTTCTCCTGAGACGAGTCCTACTAGCATATAGATATATATATATATATATATATATATATATATATATATAAATTATATATATATACCTAATATATATAGAATATATATATATATATATTATATATATATATAGTATAAATATATATATATATATCGATATAATATTATATATATATATCATATATATATATATATATATATATATCATATATATATATATATATATATCATTATATATATATATATATATTAATATATATATATATATAATATATATATATATATATAATATATATATATCGATGCTTTCCTTTGTTTTGAACTTGATAGCAACCTGCATAACGTGAATAAATCAGAAATAACCGTGTTGGTCCGGTCAACAGGTCTACATTTCGAACGAATTTCAAAGGAAAAATAACGGAGAGATACAAGATCCGTCCCTAACTCCAGTCGGCCTCATAAATCCTATTGTGGGCCTTGAACCGCAGTAGGCTAAACAAAGGGTTTCCGAATCGTCCTCTGGGGGAAAAGGTTTTATATTCCCGGACAAAATGTACATCAGATTCGTCAGTTCAGGTGGCAGTTAATGGAAATCCAGAAGAATCGAGAGACCCAGGGGAATGCTAGTAGACTCGTCTCAGGAGAAGGTTTTAAACTATTAACTTTCTCTTGGACCAACGGGCTTTTATGATATCATCATAAATTGCTCGTCCATACGTTGTCGACTTTAAGGAAGGGTTAACAATATGCTATTTTTATTCAGTATTTGTTCATTATTATAAGAGGAACCTTAAATTTCTACCATTTAAAATACACATATATATATATATATATATATATATATATATATATATATATATATATATATATATATATATATATATATATATATATATAATGCAGAAGCTAGGTACTATGTCGTACCTCTAAGTAAATGAATCCCCGTACATACATATATATATAGATATATATAGTATATATATATATATATAATATATATATATATATATATATATATATATATTATATATATATATATATATATATATATATATATATATATATATATAGATATAATAAAAATATATATACATATATATATATATATATATATATATATATATATATATATATATATAATATATATATATATATATATATTTATATATATATATGATTGATTTTTTTTCACGAAAAAATAAAAAAAACGTGATGATTATACGAACAAAGATACAGCCACGAAGGAAAATTGAGGCACAATATATGTGTGTGTGTGTTTCATTTTTATGTTCACATTGAACTTTTTTTGTGCTGACTGTTTTCCTATACATACTTGGAATCCCGGAGAGTGCCAAGAATAACCGGAAAGGACACATGTGGGCCGGAATGGACTTAACACTATTGGAACATTGTTTTATTGCAAAATCTAGAGTTGACAGCAGTGTGAGGTGGCAATATTCCTGATCCCAATATTGGCCAGATAGATAGCAATAATTGAAACCTCAGTAGATGGACTGCACACATTGGAATAATGTGTTTTTTATTTTCAATTTTCCTTCTGTTCCTATAGAGAACTGTGAAAGATGAACGTGGGGAAGAAAAGAAGGAAAATAAGAATAATTGCAAAAGTAATTAAAAAGGGTAAATTTTGCCGTATGGTCGTCTGGTATAAGGAGAATTGCCTTAAAAACGACTTTATAGTAATATTATTTGTTTTATTACTGATGATATTTTGTAAAAGGTAATATTATATATATATATATATATATATATATATATATATATATATATATATATAGTATATATATATGCACACAAACACACACTCACACACACACACACACACACACACACACACACACACACACATATATATAATATATATATATAGATATATATATATATATATATATATATATATATATATATATATACATATATATATATATATATATATATACTATATATATATATATAGCATATCTTTTAGAAAATATCATCAGTAATAAAATATATATTATAAAGTCCTTTATATATATATATATATATATATATATATATATATATATATATATATATATATATATATATATATATATTCATATAACACCGCTGGGTAAACCAAGAAGAGTGGATAGACAGAATTGTCAGGGATCTTGAGGATGAAATCCATAACCTAGAGGAAGCGAGGGAAATGGCTCGGGATAGAGACAGATGGAGAGGAACTGTATCAGCCTTATGCCACTGGTCAGTGGCGGGAAGATAAAAAGTAAAAAGTAAAGTCAGTATATATATATATATATATATATATAGTATATAATATATATATATATATATATATATATATATATATATATATATATATATATATATATATATATATATATATATAATATATATATATTATATATATATATATATATATATATATATATATATATATATATTATATATATATATATATATATATATATATATATATATATATATATATATATATATATATATATATATATATATATATATATATATATATATATATATATATATTATATTACATATTACATATATATATATATATATATATATATATATATATATACTATATATATATATATACATATTACATATATATATATATATATATATATATATATATCTATATATATATATATATATATATATATATATATATATGAGATCAAACACCTATGTTTGGGCAAGTTTGTATTTGTTACTACACATTCATGCACTCACGTATTTTCAATAAGGAGTAATATATAGTTCTTACCACCATAACAAATGACGTCATGGCTTAACTTACCTTTACTCCTTAACCCTTCCCGAGTTAAAAAAAAAAAATCTTTTGCCACATGATTGTTTTCGTCTCACATGGCCATGAAAATATGTACAAGAAATTTGTGAAAATATAAATTTCATTGCCCCAGACAAAGTTTATAGCTGGAGGAGATAAGTCTTACCGATATTCCACCGGATGCCTCAGTTATTCTGTATTTGGATTAACGACGACCTCGACCCGAAATTTTGATGTACCTTTTGCCGTCGAAACTTTAAGTTGATCTGCTTCGTTTTCTTGGTATTTGAGAAAAAGCCGGAGTCAGGCCAGCAAGGGATCGGGTTCATAGAGCAGACCTTAAAGACATTCAGTGATATGAAAGTGGTTAATGGTCATTAATGGAATGAGTTGTAAGAAATGCGTGGAAGTACAAAAATGGTCAGGTAAAATGAAAAACACAACGGGTATGAGTTGAATATCTTTACACCCCCAGGTCGCAGGGAGACAAAAAATAAATAAATAAATAAATAAATGAAATAAAAACTGAGTATGGCAGCGAGTAAAGAAAATGGGAAGAATTTTGCAATACGAGAGAGAGTGGGAAACCAAAACTCTACGGACTTACCCTGCCATATTTATTTTATTATATTAATAACGCTCATTGCAATGATACTATATCGCTTTTTTGTTTTCGGGAACAGGGAACGATGGAGTCAACGGAAAGATTTTTACGAAGAGAAAAAGCTGAATTTTCACATCCAATGAAAGGAAAACAAGTATTCTTTCCCTGTTTCTTGAAGAGAAATCTGTACATCGTCTGTCTATTCAATGGCTCTTAGCCTGTAGGATCTGTACTATTTTTTTCTTAGCCTCCATCGGTAGAACGATAAGGTAGCAGCTCAAGTGGGAGACAGATTGGGAAAAGTAGGTCATTGAACATGGGAACCTGAAACACAGAAAATGGGAACAAGAAATGTCAACCAGATTAAAAGACTGAACTGACTGACTACTGTGAGTCGTCGCTTGGTTTTTTTCTAACAAAATATTCTTCATGGGTGAGAAAATAGTTCGTACGGACTTTTGTCACTGGTAGGGGTATGTTTACTCTTCTCCTGATGTGACTTACATATCCCCACACGAAAAACTTGAGACGGTCCTGGGAAAATTCAATATCATCGATTTTCTACTCTTCGTCGTCAGGTTCCGCACCAAATTGCAGTAAATGTCCTCGCTGTGGAACGTCTCAGTTCCAGAGGTCCTTTATTCCTCACACCGTTGGACTGTGGAACAGCCTCCCTATCACACAGTTGGAACTTCAGGAGTTTAAGCAAATTGCAATACTTTATATACCGTCATAAAACTATTCTCCTGACATTTGAATTAATTCTTATCGATTTATTACTTTTTTTCTTTCTGTCTTTCCCTTTACCTCGTCTTATTTTCTTATAATGAACACCATATTTTTTGGAAGCTTGAATTTCAAGTCAAGTAACCCTATGTGCTTGCGCCATGTGAATAGGTTACATATTCAGAATAATAATAATCAATAATAATAATAAATAATAATAATAATAATATAATAATAATAATAATAACCAAAACTTGTGGGTTTTCTTTTTCAATAATAATAATAAAGAAGGGTTTTGGTTGCAGCGAAGAGGGAGGGGGGTGGGGGGGAGGGGTTAGGGACCCGGTAAGCGTCAGCTGGGGACTTGTTGTCTCTTATGAACAACCTTCGCTGCTTACCATGGATTGTTCGGTGGTCTTCTGCCGCAACCGCTTGCTAAAATACCAATTACTGGGGTACAGGTGCGGGTTCTGGCCACGGAATTGATGTGTTATTTGTTTTTGCTTGTAATTTCGTAATGCAACCTAAGGTAGCCTACGTACACACACACACATATTATATATATATATATATATATATATTATATATATATATATATATATATATATATATATATATATATATATATATATAATGGTCACCTGATTTTTCTATTCCCCGCTTGGTGAGTGACAGCATATTCTATAATCCTCATTTCAGTAGTTATCTCCAGTGCCAAGTATTTTTTACGAAAAATTCCTAATTATCGCAGCATATCTTGTCGACCATTTTCATTGCAGTCATTATTCGTGGGGAATAATGACGTTCGCGAAGGTAAGGATGCAAAGAGAAAGACAGACAAACCGAACACAGCAGCCAGCAAGAATATAAAAGCAAGGTTCAATTTATCGGCATGTCTTACTTAACGGGCATTTAAATACTGATCAAATGTTCCAATTTTCCTTACATAAAACATCACACAAAACTCATGAAAAGGCAGTTAGGTTTCATCGATAATTTGGTGGATTAGGAAGGTATACTGCGAAATAAATAATTGATCTAGAAATTTACGAAGCTATACTACATGTTGAGAAGTTTAAATCTTCATGCCTGTGCAATCTCGGTTGCCCCACTCACACACTAATGAGTTTAGAAGTTTTTGCACCATAACTTAATTCATATTGAAGGAATTGAGATTATCTTAAATATTAAGTATTCCCTAAAACTTACTGTCAAGAAAAATGGTTAAAGATCTGTATACATACTCACGAGAAATGTTTTTATTGTGGAGGCAAAATGGTAGCCCGAGGGAAGGGAACACTGCATTACTATTGGGACAGGCGAG
Organism: Macrobrachium nipponense; assembly: GCF_015104395.2. NCBI lineage: Eukaryota > Metazoa > Arthropoda > Malacostraca > Decapoda > Palaemonidae > Macrobrachium > Macrobrachium nipponense. The sequence continues at coordinate 107,516,116 of NC_061110.1, forward strand.
AGTGCAGTTTAAACTTGCTGTTAAGCACTGCAGGTTAAATGAAAAACAACTAAGAGCCGATGCAATGTCTAGAAACTTAGAATCTGGCGATTACCCACGTCTTTGGAAAGATATCCAGTCCTTAAATCCCAAAACTAAAAAGCTATCACAGAAGTAGGGGAAGCAGTCGGAGACGAAGCTATCGCAAGTATGTGGGGCGATCACTTCAACAATATCCTGAATTGCATAAATGATCAAGATTCCCGAAGGGATGTAGATAACTTCCTTACTGACAACATTCATTTTCATTTTGCAGACCGTATTACGCCAGGTAACATTAGCGATGCCATAAACAGCCTGTCTAATAATAAATCGGCCGGCTGTGATGGTCTTCCCGCAGAGGCTTTCAAATTCTGCCATCCGATAATTTACATTTTGTTAGCTGTCCTATTCAATGCTTGCATAATTCACCGGTTTCTTCCTGACTCCCTACTCTTAGTTCACTTGCTACCATTAATCAAAACCAAGCTAAAGGACGCAGCTGACCCTGGCAACTACCGGCCGATTGCAATCACAACGATCGCATCGAAGATACTTGCCTCGGTTCTTCTAGTGAGACTTCTTCCCTTTCTACACACCACTGACAACCAGTTCGGGTTTAAAGCAAACCACTCAACCGACACCTGCATCTACATACTGAAAGAATTGCTGAACTACTACCTATCATCAGCCTCTCCTATTTTCCTTTGTTTTGTTAGAAAAGCATTTGACAGAGTAAACTACCTGAAGCTCTTCCTGAAGCTGCATAAAAGGGGCACACCCCTATATCTGATTGCATTTTATATTGCTGGTTTTCCACACAGCAATTCTGAGTCAAATGGGGTAACGTAGTATTATCGTACACCTTTCGGCTCCCTAAACGGCCTTCGGCAAGGGGGCATTCTCTCTCCATATCTGTTTAATACGTACACAGATGCCTTGAATGTCAAAACTGAAACTCACTCCCAATTAGATGCACTGTCAGTGAAGCAACTATAAACAACATCTGTTACGCCGACGATATGGTTCCTGATTTCCCCATCAGTGCAAGGTCTCCAACGACCTCATCGACACTTGCCGCCATTATGCAGAGGAATTTGATATAATCTACAACGAAACCAAGACCCAGTGCATGTCGCTCCCGAGTTCGCTTAAGCATATTGCAGAAACACAAATTTTCCTCGGAAACCATCGGCTGGAATTTGTGCAACGAATTCTGTATTTGGGTCACATTATCACCGACAACCTAAAAGATACGGCAGGACATTGAACAGAGGCGTCGTAAACTATATGCAACTGGCAACATGATTGCAAGGAGGTTTGCCTTCTGTCACCGAGACGTGAAACTGCTGCTCTTCCGCTCGTACTGCTGCAGTATCTATGGGTGTTCCCTCTGGACGAACTATACCCCAGAGACCATGAGACGCATCACTGTTGTGCGCAATGACATTCTGAGACGCCTCACAAACACTCCCCGCTACCACTCCGCCACACAGATGTTCATAAAACCCAACGGACAATTTAGAAATCATTGTTAGGCGAACAATATCCAGTCTGTAACCCGAGTGAGAAACAGCAGCAAACTCGCTCATACAAAGCATCCTAAGGAGTTAAGCAAGAAGAAGATCTAAATTGTGGGAAAGATGGGAAAATGAGCCCTTTGTCCCCTAAAGGACTTATTCTCTGTATTGGCAAGATGTCATCTGCAGATTTTGTCATTATTATATTTATTGCTGATATTTTAATTTTTCATTATTACTGTGATTACTATCAAGTTAAAGTTTTTTTTCATTCAATTTTCGTATTTAGCCCTCTGAACCTGACTACTGTAAACACCTAAGGCCTCTAGTTGAAATTTAAGTTAGATAATCTGTGCACTAACGGGTTATACTCTCAATGCATTTTTTTTCTCACCAATATTATTACTGTTATTACCAGTTTATGTTAACTATACTTCTTGCTACCTCAGCTATTTTGTGGATAAGTGCCGATTATTCATTTTTTTTATGTTGTCTCTTGTATCTAGATTGCGTATATTACTGTCTGTATTTTGTATATTCCATGTATATGGCCCTGAGCTGAAATAAGGATATTATTATTATTATTATTATTATTGTTATTATTATTATTATTATTATTATTATTATATTATTATTATTATATTATTAGTATTATTATTTATTATATTATTATTATTATTATTATTATTATTATTATTATTATTTTTATTATTATAGGTGGTGCGAAATCATTCCTTGTAATATGGTTATCCAATTAACTATTTGACTAAAGATAAAATGATTTCAATGTTTTTATACAAAGATACTTGGTAATTTAAGTGGCAAACCTACCTTGTAAAATCATAAATCTAAAAGAATAAATTAAGGAACCATTATTTTAACAATTGGGAGACGATGGCTGCTCTGAGATAAAAACAAATGCATGATATGTTTTTGGAACATATATTTCTAAGACATGTAAGGAAAATACAAGTATTATAATGTACATACAACCATGAGATCTGTTACACTATGCCAATAAGATGAAAAGAAGTTTTTTCTGAAAACATTTACAAGTGCTACTTACAGCTGGTTCTAACATATTTACAGAACAAAGTACAAGAATTTCTTACATGAAAATAAACTTTTATATATAGATATTTATAAATAGTACCACTAAAAATGATACTTTATTAGTGCATGTCAACAAATTTCTCAAGTCGGGGATGTAAGATACCCTTATAAGGAATCCCATGTTCCCGAATGCAAGTGGCAGCTAAGCATTGCAGAGAGGTGTGACTCAGCACCTTTGCCTTAGAAAGAACGGGTTCCCGGGAACCCCTCAGTGACCAGAACGTCTGCCTTCGGCTATTCATGGCGTCTAAGTGAGCACCGGCTCGCAAAAGTGACTCGACCATGCCCTTGGAGCAATCCTCATTTTTGGCAAGCGTGTGGAGGGGCGTGTTGCCCTCTTTGTCGGTGGCGCAAGGATCTGCACCGGTGTCCAGCAGGAGGTCGATGACTGTCTTTCTAGGAGTGCTAGACACCGGCACTGAAAACCCGTCCATGAGCTTAAAGCTTCTACAGCAGGCGATGTGGAGAAGGCTCCAACCCGCTGCATCCCTTGGATCCTTCTTCAGTAGTTGATACAACGCACTCCTGAAAGTGTGTATCTGAGAGGACGAGAGCTGTGGCTGTAACATTGTTAACGATACTAATAAATGCATGATGATTGCAACACACTCGTTAAGGTGTGATTCATTGAGCTTCTTCACGGAAATGTCGCTTTGATCTAATTCGGAAACAACCAGATTCAATTCCCTCGCGCCTTTTTCAAACACACACATAATATCATCGAAAAAATCCTTAGGTTGACAATTCCAGTTACTTAGATGCTCTGCGTCCGTCAGGGATGAAAACAGCCCCAAGAATGACCTGAAGTGGTAGAGCCTAGTGTGGTTGAGTGTTTTAGCCGGAAATATTGCACTTCGATAGCGTGAACCCACAGGTTGATGCATTGCTTGAAAGCACCGTCATTTTCGTAGTCGAGACCTGCGTCCCGGATATATAGCAGTGTGTTAAAATGATCGGGTCCTAAAACCCTCTCCTTCACGAGGAGAGACTGACGTTGGACTGACTCGAAGTCAGTGTCTAGGGCCTCTAGTTGCTCTAAGGTGGTGACTTCTCTGAACTCCTCGTGTGCAGGACCTTCCAAATTCAGTTCGGATTTTGGATAAGTCAGGACACCATCTACGTACCTGGAAACATATTGTATTCAGTGCATAAGAAAGCATATACTGAAGCAGTTAAATAACACTCTACAATGTTAAATTGTAAATCCATGCATTCAATCATACTACTTTCCACAAATGAAATTCTTACTTTATCTATCAGACCTTGAGAAAAGTATGAGAATGAGCACGAAAGAACTTACCTTTGACTCATAGCTGATTTCCAGTACTGAATAACACTGACAATATCTTCCATATCGTCAAAAAGCGAGCTCCAGTAAATCAAATGCACGGCTTTCTCTTTAACAGATATCAGGTCTGTTTGATTACAGACTAATTCTACCCATTTCCAGTGGCAACGAAAGCTCGCCAGAATCAAGGAGTACTTCCTGATAAAAAGAAGACGAGGAATGATTCAGTTTTGATAGTTCTTAGTATGAATAAATCTACAGGTGACTTTAGTCTAAATCTAACTCACTGTTTATGTGATTCCATTTAGAAAGAAATTCTTCCATCTCAGGTACCGTTTTAGAAAGTACAAACAAGCAATATCTTTTCATACCTAGAACGAAAACAAAAAATAGTTGGTATATTGTTTCAGTGTCAAATCAGCACAGAACATTACAGCATTCGAAACCTCATCGTTCAGTTCTGTAAATGAATAATGCAAGATTTAAGCCGTTTAGACCAAACAATTCTAAGTAAAATTTAGGAGATTTAAAGCAAACAATTCGAAGCAAGATTTAGCAGATTTAAATCAAACAATCCTATGCAAGATTTAGATGTTTAAACACCAAACAATTCTAAGCAATATTTATGAGATTTACACCAAACAATTCTAAGGAAGATTTAGGACATTTAAACCAAACAATGATAAGCAAGATTTGTGACATTTAAACCAAACAATGCTAAGCAAGATTTAGGACATTTAAATCAAACCATTCGAAGCAAGATTTAGGACATTTACACCAAACAATTCTAATCAAGATTTAGGACACTTAAAACAAACAGTTCTAAGCAAGATCTAGGACATATAAAACAAACACTTCTAAACAAGATTTAGGACATTTAAACCAAAGAATTCGAAACAAGACTCACCAGAAATGTCGGCATCCATTTGACCGCTGTGATCCAGCAACACTTTCATTATTTCAATATGTCCCATTTCCGCACCAGCAACACTTTCATTATTTCAATATGTCCCATTTCCGCACTCACATGCAAAGCGCTTTGCCCGTCTATACTCTTACCGTTCACGTCAACGCCAATTTCTAAAAGGTATTTCACAATTTCCAGACGGCAGTTGTGAGCAGCGAGCATCAGACAAGTGAACGAGTATGGATCAGTAGTCTCGGTGGCTGAGGACACAAATGAATAAATAAACAAATGGTCAAAAAATTAAACAATCAAATAAATATATAAAAAACATATGTAAATAAAAAATTATATTAGTTAAATAATAAATAAGTAAATACTTAAGTAGGTAAATAAACAAATAAATGAATAAATACAAAAGTAAATAAATAAACAATTACTTAAATAAATACATAAATACAAAAGTAAATAAATAAACAATTGCTTAAATAAATACATAAATACAAAAGTAAGTAAATAACTACAAAAGTAAATAAATAAATAAATAAATAAATATGTAAATAAATAGGCTAAACACGTAAAATAAATAAGTAAGTCAATAAGCAAACAGATAAATAAGTAAATAAAGAATTAAGCCAATAAATAAATAAATGAGTTTCTTCAGCTTCAGCAAGATTTGCGAACTCGGGCTAAGTGGGAGAAAACATAAATGCTGCACTTGAAAACTCACAGGCTCCGTGTTCCACAAGAAGTTTGGCAATATCGAGGTGGCCATGGATACACGCTGCTCGCAGAGGAGTGCTGTTGAATCTGGTAATGCCATTCACATTGGCTCCTTTGGAAAGGAGGTAGTCAATGACCGCGTACTGGCCCCCGACGGTAGCGCACCACAGAGGCCGAACTCCGTGCAAGAATCTTCCGTGAATCGTTACTGCAAAGCAAAGCAATTTTAGGAATTACATATAGGAATTACACACACACACATCTATATACATACATACATACATACATACATACATACATACATACATACATACATATACATATATATATATATATATATATATATATATATATATATATATATATATATATATATATATATATATATATATATATATATATATTACACACCCTAATATGACCTTGTAAACATAAGCACTCCCTTATTGGAACAAGAATAATGAAGCACTCCTAACAGTGCTGGAATACTATTATGTTTTCAACCTCAGTGATTTGAAACGATACAGTGTCATAATTTTGACAAAACGTTCTATTACAATGAATGCTTGGAGTAAGCAAAGCAGTGTCATAATTGTCATAGTCCGTCTATACAACGAATACTTGTGTAACAAATTATGTTTGAAATTCATAGTTAAACATATCTGACATGCATATTTATTCAATACATAAACAAATACTGAATTCAATCAAAACAATATTAACTTGCAGTCGTTCTACAGATTCTATGAAACTTGTCGTTCTGTTTCTTTCTTTCCACTTGAATTCATGCAAGTAAGTGTTTAAAAATTCCCTTCTACATCCGAGCATCCGTTTCACTCGTAATTTGTGTTTATTCCAGTAACTCATAGATGTTTTGTGTATGAAAACTAGTAGTTCTGTCAACAAAATTCAATGAGTGGTTAACAGTATGATGAGCAAATCCTGAGTGCCTTTGAATGTTGCACTATGCGTTTCCAATGATCACTGTGAATATTTTTTCCCTGACTAGCATTACTTTTCTGAATATAGGTAATAGTATAGTGTTTCAGCATTGCGCAGGTCGACTCTCTCCATGTAACCACAAGCAGGTGACGAAGATGGATCAACAATCCAAAAAACCCACAAAAGATTCTGTGGAGCCCGTCCACTATGGAGCTTTGGTTTATGGCTAAAGCAATACTCATCGATTTGCCCTGCTATCCCTGGCCGACCATGCTTTATACGGTTTTTTTTTTTTTCTTTAAATATTTCTCACAAATTTCACGAAAGAAACTGAACGTATTAATAACTGTTACTTTTGAAACAATTAGTAACTGTTTGGTCTGGTCTGTAATACATTCAGATCCTGTAACCTCGTAGAAAATACCTTCTATCCATTTTTGCAAGGGAAGTTTTGATAAAAAAAAAAAACACGATTCTTTGAATTGATTTGTAGTGTCTATGTGTTATAATATTCTTTAACTTGTCACTTCTAGGCGTACTTATCTTGAAACGAAGACGTTAGATCCAGTTCACACAAAAAATTTACACTATAGGATCACTTTAGTTTCTCCTCTCAGACGATTCTGCTGCTTCATCCAGTTAATTTTGGGAAGCGAGTCTTCAACCAAGGAAACTTTGATAATCCGTTCATATAGATGACTGTCCATGTTTGGAGGCTTAACGTCAGAAATAAAATACATTTCTATGAAGAAGTAAAATGCTGACTCCCATGACTTGCACTTTTTCCCTAAATAAGCGCTTGTTTAACAATCAAAACACAATAAGACACTGTTTAACGATCAAAAGAGAAAACCAGGCAATGGTTGGTTTCACGAAGAAATATTGAAATTACCAAGTGTAGTTTACCAAATAAACTACAAAGTCAAGCTAAGATAAGTACTACTTGATTTTAGAGAGTGCTTATTTTTACTTGATCCTAACATACCATATATATATATCTATATATATATATATATATATATATATATATATAATATATATATATATAACTTGTGTGTGTGGGAACTCCGTATTTTACAGTAAATCTAGAACACAAGGCTCCTAAGGCTACAAAATACTCTATACTTACAAATGTCAATCGAATCTACATCAATTATTCAAGTATTTTAAAGTTGGACATAAACATGAGAAAAGCTCAAGGAATATGAACTTTTTAGAATTTTAGATACTTAAAAATAAAAGCGATCAAGACTTACTGCCTGTGCTGAGTTCTTCCACATTCGCATTTCGTGTTTCAACGAGAACTCTGGCACAGTCTAGATGTCCAAGAAAAAGCTGCCGCGACAGTAATGAATCTTCAATCCAGTCCTTGGCCATCTTGCAGCAGCTTTCAGTGGCCGACGACAGCGACTGGAAAAAGATTTAGATATATGAACTGATCAATAATGGGTAATAATATCTTATAAATATATATATATATATATATATATCTATATTATATATATATGTATGTATATATATATAATATATATATATTATATATATATATATATATATATATATATGATATGTATATATATATATATATGATATATATATATATATATATATATATATATATATATATATATATATATATATATATATATATAAATATGTATGTATAACTGAATCACGAAAGTTAGGAACGTGATAAATCCATAAATATCCTTCGTGGCATATATCTTTATATATATATATATATATTATATATATATATATATATATATATATATATATATATAGAGCTATTGTTACCCATCGTTGATCAGTTCATTTATAATGTATATATATATATATATATATATATATATATATATATATATATATATATATATATATATATATATATATATATATATATATATATATATATATATATATATATATATATATATATATATATATATATATATATATATATATATATATATATATATATATATATATATATATATATATATATATATATATATATATGAATATTTATCACATCACCGTATTCATATAAATCATTCGAGCTACAAATGTCCTTTAATATCTATAATTCGCTCTACCTCAGAATTGATATATTTTCCATACTATGTACCGGAGGGGGAATTTTTTTAGTTGATAATAATTCGTTTCGTACCCGGTACGAAACTTATTATCAAATAAAAAATTCCCCCTCGGGTGCATATGTGAAAATATACAATTCCGAGGTAGAGCAATTAGATATTAAAGGACATTTGTAGCTCGAATGATATATATATATATATATATATATATATATATATATATATATATATATATATATATATATATATATATATATATAATATATATATATATATATATATATACATTATAAATGTAGCGAAAATAGGATTATGACTCAAAATATTTTATCATTCAAAAAATATTTGATTCCAGATAAACTAAGTGTCTTTACATAATCATAAAACTATAAAAAAAAACTATAAGTTCTAAAGTAGCGGCCACTCTATTTATTTGCCGCAGATATTGGATACTTGAATTGAAAAGGCAGCCCAACGGAAAAAATAATGTTTCCTTGGGATAGTCAGGGGCATGACTTAATTGGGCATGTTCAATGGTGGGTTAGGGAACAAATATACCAAACAAAAAATAATCAGCTATACAATTATATGCATAAGATATCACAGATTAACAAGTCTAGATTGAACAGTGTTTTGAAAAAGAAACTGAAGTTGTCGCAAGAATTAAAATGATGCGAAGAAAATGTCAATAAGAAACTAAAAAGCGCCTCAGTGGCGTGGTCAGTATGGTCTTGACCTGCCACCTTGGTGGCCGCGAGTTCGATTACCGGGCATTCCACTGAGGAGTGAGAGATGTGTATTTCTGGTGATAGAAGTTCCCTCTCGACGTGGTTCGAAAGCCACATAAAGCCGTTGGTACCGTTGCTGAATAACTACCGGTTCCATGCAACGTAAAAACACCATACAAACAAGCAAACAAATAAGAAACTAAACAGGGATATACAAAATTCAGTAGCAACTCTGGAAAATTAGACGCTGGAGCTGACAAAATTGGGGCTTCGTTAAATAAAAATTTCAATTCATTTGGACATAGAGGGAGGTTCATCCCAATTACCTATTAAACAAAAAGGGTAAAAAACATTTTGAAATTAAGCATACCTACATCAGTACATACATTAGCGTTAGAAAACACAAGACCAAATTACACAGCAAAAAAAAAAAATATGTAATTAAAATCGGACATAGTTGAAAATAAGTTCCAGAAAAGGTACTAGAGAAGGATCATTGGACAGTATCATGATTGCACTCGAGATGTGAAACCATTTCTACCACGAGTTAGTCCTAACATTCGTGTTCACGGAAAAAGAAACCCACAAAGCTACTGAGTATAACTTGTTTACTTGTAAGTAATGACATAGTATAAAGGAGAAAATTCTCTGTCAATACTTACAAATAAACAAGTTATACTCAGTAACCTTGTGGATTTCTTTTTCCATCTTCAGAAGGAAACTGTTCATATCATCTGGAGGTTCTTGAATAAATAAGCATCATACAGTCAAAACTTCACAAACAGAATCATAGAAATATTATCACTCTGTCATGAAGGAAAACCAAGAAATGTCTTATATCGGATATCGGATCTATAACACAATACACAGAAACACCAGCCTCCCTTCTTGAATACTGACAGAGAGAGAGAGAGAGAGAGAGAGAGAGAGAGAGAGAGAGAGAGAGAGAAGGGGCAGGAGATGAGAGGAGAGAGAGAGAGAGAGAGTTGTCTGTGCAATCAACATAACGGTATGATATAACATTTTAAAGCACATTACCGATTCAGTTCGCAGGCCTGTACCTAGTTTTTTATGGGAGGAGGGGAGGTCGTTTTTCCCAAAACTGGACCTTTTCTTCTATAAATGTCATTGCATATATAGGTATATAAAGGATGAAATACTTGAAAATTTTATTTTAGTTATATTATTAAGAAGAAAAATTGGGTATGTGGTCTATGCCCTTCTACCCGATTAGATGTTTTTCAAAGTAGTGACTTTGGTTAACAGAATTTTTCTTATAATGTTTGCACTGAAATTCAAGAATATTTCCTGTTTTATTGATTTATTAATTTATTATGTTAAGAATAACATGCCTATTACTTTATTTGCGTTATTTTACATACTTTTGACTTCACACAGAAAATATGGGCTTCCAGACCACCCCGGACACCAACCCCCTCCCTCGGAACGGGCCTGGTTGGATGCCATGTGTTTGCTGGTCATCTACAAGCTACGCAAGCAGGTATTAAACTCCACTCGCAATTTCTTACTTTGCTCTATATTTTCATGAAATAGTAACTTTGGCAAAACACGAAGAAAAGAAATATGAACGGAATAATTTACTTACGTTTGCGACGCACTCGAAAGAACCCATTTTCCCGTCCATTTCGGCCTATTTTATCACTGATGAAGGTTCAGTAAAGTACTTCCGTATGTGTGTCTCTTTACCAGTGGTGGAAAGGTAAGACACTAAGATCTGAGTCTCGAACGAAGAAAAAGCCACGAGCCACAATCCTTAGCGTAAACACGAAACTGATATTTCATAACCGATTTTGGCCTATTTATAATGGCAGGGCTGGGGGTATAATAGGCGGGGTTAAGATAGCCTTAATCCTGTCCTACCAAAACTATAACGCCACAGGGGTCATTTCAAACGTTTTCCCGCCCATCTCAACCATTTCTATAGCCATGTTTAACCTGCATGGAAAGTCAATTCCTTCTCGACAAGATATCTGTTTAAGAGTTTGTTTCAAGCACAAGAATGAAAAACTGTTAGTAATAGAAAAAATTGCTAAATGTGTACAGAAATGATTCGTTCCTCCATGCATTTCTAAGGGGAAAGGATTCGTGTAATGGAAGACGATTGTTGAGGACATGACGGAGTGCCCTGATTGGCTGAGCCATGTATACTCCCTGAGACAATTGGACACACCACATGAATCTGTTTCAGCTACACCTCTATCCAACCATATATATAAAAAGAATACTGGCCGCTCATGAGCAAGAGATCTTTGCTGGTATACCGTTAGCTGAAATACCAACAAGGAAAAAAAAAAGTATTTGCACTTATGCATTCATTATGTTTATGTGTGTAATCAAAAATATCAGCTCATATATTCTGTTGAGAGCATGAGACGATACTACAATCTGGTTTGCTTGATAAAAAAGACAGCAGCAATCCACACTTTGTGACTTCTTCATTTTGTACTGGATATTAATTGACGAATTGTTTTATGTCAGTATAACAACAGGACTCATTTAACGACTGGAAGCGTAAATTTTCATTTAGTGATATTTTCACAGCGGACATTATTGTTTAAACAGCAACGTCACTTCGTATGATCCTTCATCCATTCTGTGCACTGAAACGAAAAACGATAAGTTCCCTTTGAATCAGCAGATTCAATTTCGCACTTTTAAATATTTTCTACAAGTCTTAATTTCTGCCACGAAAACACCAGTAGAAAAAGGGGGTGGGAGCAGGTGGTATTTCATTGAAATACTACGAATGTATGCTCAGAATATACTTCTTCTTCTTCTTCCAAGCTTTAACCCATTTTTATATGGGGTTGCCGTTACGAATAAGTCGTCTTTATCGATTTCTGTCCTGTGCATCGTTCTCGTTAATACCTTTCCATGACCTATCTTCCTACATAATACACTCCATCTCTTTCTTGGTCTTCCCTTCTTCCTTCTACCCGCACTTCTATTTCCATCGTATGTCTTCCAACATGATGTTCCTCTCTGCGTAACAGGTGTCCATATCAAATATATTTTGATAATATTATAAGTCAGACTATATTTGACAGACATATCTTGTTCACTTTGAGCATTCTGTAAATGGAATCAATATAGGTTTACGGAATAATTAATTAAACGCTTTGATATTTAATGAGGCAACAATATTGGGAAGCATGAGAAATAATTTTTCATTAAATAATTGTGTTACAGTGCAAAGCAAAAAAAAATTTCAGGGGCCGACCATTCCACGTAATACATTTTTTTATAGTATTAGCTGTTTTCTCTTTAGTTTTGTGTCATAATGTAACTTCTAACTTCAGTGTATTTGTATAAGAAGTTGTATTTTTTTCGATCTCTATCACATCATATTTAGTCAATTATTTTAAAGTAAGCAATGCTAATAATATAAACTTGTATTAATTTCTATATGAATTCTTTCTTTAAAAAAAACTTTGCTGTATTTTAGGAGAGCGAGCACAAATTTGATGTTCTTTTAGAGAAATAGTAATTAAAATGTGCATGATAATTTCTTTGATAGTTTATGAACCAAGAACGGAAACAGCTGATATTTGGAGCACCAGAAAAATATATAAACGGAAATGAGAGACCTCGTCTCCAATGGTACTGAAAAATACAAATTATAAAAAAGCTGAGAAAAAAAAAAAGAAGACTGTTAAGATGGCAACCTGTGGGGTAAACCAGTTAAGGAACCAATTTTAAAAGGGCAAGGAAATGGATAAACAGAGGCCTACTTTTATGACTTGTCAATCCTTTTAATCCAGCAGTTTTCCAAAACAATATGCAGTTGTGGAACAACGACTTTGGCAGGATTAAACATATCCTTCGATGGGACCTACCTGGTAGACATTCTGTTTTACATTTACGTTGTATCTTTAAACCGGAAATGAATAACACATATGACTCAGACAGAGTCTCCGTGTCTGTTTTGAAATAAAAGAAACAGAAGGAAAGAAAGAAAATAGGAAACGACGAGGACTTCCTTTATTCCCGTAAGAGCCAATGTTTTCCGAAGGACTTTTTGAACATCTTTATCAACGTCGCCGACTGACCTGGCCTCACGATTAGTGAAGGATTCATATGGTCAGGCATCTCTACAAATCTAGCCTCCTTGGGTAGACCCGGCTTGGGAGACCCAGGTCTAGACTAGAGAATTAGATCGTGAGTGGCCATCTTTGTGGCCATGACTTAATCGGATCATCGCCATCTTGAATTCCCAGTAGACCGGTAAAGGCGGATTCCAGAATCTTCCTTCTTGTTCGGACAACTGTTCTTGCGAGAAACAGTTCAGCTTCACTCTCACGATGATGATGAAACTGTTCAACCAATAAAAATGGAAAAAAAAATTGTTTTTATGTTATTTCAAACAATGACTTTTGTTCTTAATATTCCCTCTTTGATAGCCAGAGCTGTTCACAATGGGAATCATTTTCCAGATATCACATGTATGAAGAAATTAAGTCGTATAATTTTTCATTTTTTTAACTAATCAAAATTTTCAGGTCTTATGCTCTCAGTCTGAAACAAATTAACATTTTGTATTTTCACAACTGAACGTGGAAAAACTAATACAAGTTTATTTTTTAAAACAACACCCCATCACCTCCTATAATTGCAGGATTCTTTAAGAAAAAATTCCTATAGCCGATTGCAGGTATATACTCTCCCTTTTTATAATATACATATATATATATATATATATATATATATATATATATATATATATATATATATGTATTTATACTTATATACATATATATATAATTTTTCTTTCTTTTTAGTGTTTGGGAATGTAGACGGTTGTCGTCCTTGGTAAATAGTGGCAAAGGAAATTCTCGTCACAAAATTGGGTGATCAACTCAGCGATTCAGCACATTAAAAAAATGTAAGTTTTGCGAGTAATTTTTATTTTATTTCCCATTCCATCTTTCACCCCACACTCACCCCCACCCCCACCCCCACAACACCCGGCTTCCCATCCTCTTTCCCCCTCCCTGCTCCAGGACGGCTGACGCGTTGCGAAACGGTACTTGGAGCTTCCCGGTTTTGTTACCCGACATTCATGATTTATGTGGCGAGCTTCGAATTCAGTTTTCTTCTCTCTTGGGTCGCCTAAATGACCTATTTTCAACACTTCATCACCAAGAACTCATTGAAATATATCGTCTATTCCAATATATTTATTTACATTATCATATGGAATTTGATATCTGAATTATATTCGATTTGTTCCCAGGTTTATGCGAACTTCAGTTATAAATCAAGAAAATTTCAGCCAATGTACCATTTCAGAGCATAAATTTCTCTGTGATCTCTAAAGAGAAAAGACTTGTACACCATTACAATATTTCTTTTTTTGTTGCAGAACCTTAATTATTGCTTTCCTCATGATAAACAGCTATGTTTGTCTGAGTTTCCAAATATATATTTCAATGCAACTATATTCAGTTTATTTTTAGAATGAATGAAAATCGACCAATATCCTGTCAACACCTAACTACTTTAGTGATAAGATAAATCGTGTTTTGAAAGGCTTAGTCTAAGAATTTTCTTTTTTTTAAGAAAATGTGAAGGTAACCTCTTGTATACGCATTGTACTCATAAAAAAATATATTAACAAAAGGATAGACAAGTAGTAAATATCGGTCAACATTTACAATGCGCAGCAATGACAAGAACGCATCAGTGTTTTTATCTCCATATTAACTAGACTGTACAAGACAAAAGCCAAAAAAAACAGTCCACTGGTTTTGAATGACTCCTCGCTAAAAGACAAGGTCAATAGAAGTACATTGTTTGAACACTGAGCTACTCCTCTTATAATTTCTTCTAGGAATTAATACTTTTCTTGCAATGAAAATGTTCAAAAATTGAGTTCAATTAGCAAAATCAATCTAAATTAAACTTAAGGAATATTCTCATCAAAATATTGATTGGGTTATTTTAGATGGCTCACTGTATGCATACAAATATTAACGCTCGTTGATAAAACAACATCTTTCTGAACGATATATCAATAGTATGCTAACGACGATTTAAACTACTACATAAGATTGAATCAAGACTAAAGGAAAGCGTGTATTAAACGTCATTAACATTTATGAACAAGTAAGGGAGGTGGAGTAATAAGCATGGCAAAATTAACTGCATCGTATCATTCGAGACATTCAGATATTCCCAGTCTTATATTTTCCTAGAGTTTACCCTAAGCTGGGAGATAGGTCCAAGTATTACTTTGATTATCATAGCATACTTCTTATGCTATTAATCATAAAACCATGGTCGATGAAAAAATTATTAAAAACTCTACGTAGTGATAGCTGCCCCTCACCATACTTGGAAAAAGAAACAGACAATAATGCGAGTTTGGGGATCTATATTTAAGACAGTTTAAGAAAACAATATCAACACAAAGTAGAAACAATATCGACATCCCATTTCTTTCATTCTCTTCCATATAAGAAGATCCTTATCAAATCAATAGATTCTATAGTGAGTGAGGCTCTATAAAAAGATATAGATCATAACATAGTTTACATGCAATTTAAATACAATTATTACATGTTAGCAAATCTACGAGGTTATACATAAATATGTACTCATACTTATCACAGTCAATATCATTTCAAAACAGTGTGTGCTTGTATGTATGTATGTATGTATGTATGTACGTACGTACGTACGTACGTATGTATATATATATATATATATATATATATATATATATATATATATATATATATACATATATATATATATATATATATATATATATATATATATATATATATACATGATGTACATCATTTAACGGAAATCCAATATTACCAATTACACCACATCAGTGCATGTCTAGAAACTTTGTACAGATATTGATTACATAGCCAATGTAAATTCAAAACAAATATACAAGAAATTTTCTAAATACAAGCACAGTTAATGTATACATCATGTCACAGAGATCCAGCATTACCGATGCACAAAATGTCCATCACATCAGTGGATGTCTACAAACTTCACAAGTCTGGAAGGCAAGATATCCTTGTAAGGAATCCCATGTCTCGAATACTCGCTGCAGCCAGGCATTGCAAAGAGGTGTTACGAACAACATTCACCAGTTGAGAGACAGGCTGCCCTCGGGAAGCTCTCAAAGATGCAAAAGTTTGCCCCTGACTATTTGTTGCGTCTAAGTGAGCCCCACCCGACAAGAGGGCATCTACCGCATCTTTGGGACACACTTTATTCATGGCGAGTTCGTGGAGGGGCGTGTTACCTTCGTGGTCTGTGGCACTAGGATCACAGCCAGTCTCTAACAGAAGGTCTACGATTTCGGTTTTGGGAGTGACAGACGCCGGTATTATCGAATCCTCAACGTCCATAAAATTTCTTGAGCAAGCCATGCAGCAGAGTCGAACCCGAGGAATCTGGGATTCAACTTCAACCAGTTTGTACAATGCTTCTTTCACCGTCTCCCACTGAGATTTTGTGAGGCCAGGCTGTATTCTTATAAACGGTAGTAATAAATGCAAAGCTATATTCATAAACCGGCGAGGGTTAAACTCACGTTTCATCCTTACATGATCGTCAGCATTATTTAATGAAGAAATAAATAGTTCTATTTCTATTACGACTCTATCAAATACACACATAAAATCATCAAAATATTCCCTCGGGTTATAATTCCCGATACGGGCGTTCTCACTGTTTGCCATGAATGCAAACAAGCCAACGAACGACTCGAAATGAAACATCCTACTCTGCTTTAGTGGATGTAGATGAATGCGTTGTGTATCGATGGCGTGAACCCACAAGTCAATGCACATCTGAAAGCACCCTTCATCTACATAATCAAACCCCATCCCAACTAATACGTCATTGTTTGCACGTGACCGGAACCTAAAACCCTTTCCATCACGAGAAGCGACTGCAAATGAATTTCCTCAGGGTCTAATTCTATATCTTCTAATCCGCAAGGTGGTGACCTACTGAAGTCCTCTTGTGAAGTACCATGACAAATTATCCTCAGATTTTGGATAAATCAGGGCGCCGTTAACATACCTGGAAGTATATTCCAACATTTTAGTTTGTAACACAGGAAAAAAACACAACTGTAGTTAGCCAAGACAACAAAAAATAGATCAGTGCAGTCAGATTCATACTATGCGATGCAAAATGAAAAGGCTCGTATGATCAATGAATCAACGATGAAATCATAAGAGTGTCTCATGAAAAACTTACCTCTGACTCATTGCTGATGTCCAGTAGTTGATTGTAGTGGCTATATCTTCCGTTTCGATGAAAAGGGAAGCTCCAAGTAGGCTCCAATGCATACGATTTTTCTCTTATAGTTATCAAATCATCTCTGGTCACTAGATATTCTACCATGTCCTTGTAAACCGCGAACTGCTTGCAACCAGCAAGGGTTTTATTTCTGGTAAGGGAAGACAATGAGAACAAAACATTTACAGCTATGCCTTGTTTCATATTTATATCACTGGAATAGAGTTAGGTACATCTTGGAAACACCGAAAACTATCAGTTCTTCGTTCGAAACCGAAAAAAAAAAAAATTTGATGGAATATTAATCATGCCAGCATTCGAAACCGCATCGGTCAAGTTCAGAATAAGATTTCGATATCTGTAAACAGAAGAATCTAAAACAGGACTCACCAGTGCTGTCAGCATCCATCAGAGCGTTGTGGTCCAGCAACGCTTTCATGACATCCACATGGCCTGCTTCTGAGCAGTAATGCAGTGCGCTTTTTCCCGTTTTTATTTTTATTGTTCACATCAGCACCAGCATCTAAGAGGCACTTGACAATTTCCAAATAGCCGTTGAAGGAAGCTATCATCAGAGAAGTGACACAAGCTATCATTAGTAGCATTAATATCTGGAAAAAATATACCGATGAATAAGAGCCAAAGCAAGAATTGGGATATCTGGATTTGGGATATCTATAACTGCATTGCAGTAGACAACAAAATATAGCACTTGATGTGAGCAAGCTTTAGCGAACATCAGCCCAAGCAATATATAACAAGCAGAAACTCACCTGCTCCGTGTTGCACAAGCAGTCTGACAGTATGGAGGTGGCCTTGCTCACATGCTGCTCGCAACGGAGAGCTTTCGAAGTAGTAACGCCATTTGGATTAGCCCCGTTTGGAAAGGAGAAATTCACTATCCGGTAGTGGCTTTATACTAGCACACCATAAAGCACGCACTCCAGGTACAAGAATTCCTCGGACTGCAACTGCAAAGAGAAACAATCCAATTATACGTCTGATGCTGCAAATTACCTTCTATGTAAAATGTCAAAGCACTCTCTCTCAGACCATTGTAGTTTTCAAACATTATCTCAGTACAGTGGGTCAGAGAAAGCTGACTTTCGAAGACCATCAAGAATGACATACCTGTGCCCAGTTCTTCGATGTGTGCATTTTGGGATTCAACGAGGAACCTGACGAAGTTTTCATGTCCACGAACAGCTGCATTGCACAAAAAAGAACGTTCTTCCTCCTTGGCCTCCTCATGGCAGTGCTCAGTGCCCGATGGAGATGACTGAAAATACACCGTACAAGAATGAGATAAACAAAATTAATGCGGCTTCATCAACAGCAACAACAACAACAATAATAATGATAATAATATATCATAGGAACACTAGGCACAATCCTTAGTTCTCTGAAAAGGAACCTAGAAAAACTAATGCCGAAGTAGCTCCCGGACTTATACAGAAGAGTGTGCTACTAGAAACAGCGCACAAAATGAGAAAAGTGATGGACTCGAAGAGGCAGGAGGCAAACCGGAACCCCACACTAAAAAAGAATAACACACAGTCGAATAGGATGACTATGATAGACAAAATGAATTAATAAATAATAATAATAATAATAATAATAATAAATAATGATAACAATATCAGTTAAGAAATACTCATAGCAGCATGAGTCCTGAAATGGAGAAACAATTCCACAGTTATGTAAATGAACAATATTTAAAGATAAATCTGTGTGGTCATAAATTGCGCACGAAGATTCTCGTTAAAAAAACAGTGCATTCAGAGAGAAGCTTCTCTCGGCGGGCGAAATACATCAAAATGATGGCCTATGTGCCATGATTGCGGAGTATTGTATACATTTCTTTGAACTATTTCACTGCCTTTCTATTCAAATCATAGCTTTCAAATACATAAATAATCACATTTAGAGTATTCTACCCGATACCGATAAAACTAAGTGAATGGATATGTAGAAATAATAGTCTTGCTGGCGAACATGGGAATGAACAGTAGAAGCTATTTCGTGTCGAATAATAACGGAGGAAATATTTATCGCATTGGCTATTGCTGATCTTGTAGACCTTCTTTGTAATTATTGAAAATCATCTAGTTAACAGTTTTCGTAATGAACCAAACAAAAAACTTCTTTCATTTTTTCTTCTGAAGATTCAAAAAGGAACCCATAATTACTGTGTATAACGTGTTTACTTATAAGTATTTACAAGTAAAATAGAATGTAAATACTTATAATTTTGTGGGTTTCTTTTTCAAGTTTCGTAAATGTCTGAAAATCGTTGCATTCTGAGATATTTATACACGAATAGGAAAAAATAGAAAATTTTTGGGAGTGTCCTCATTATCTTATCTCTAAACTGAAAAAAAAAATTAATTTCAAGAAAATCTCATGTGTAAGCTTCAACGTTTGATTTGGTGAATAAAAAAATTCGCCTTAGTTTCATTGCTTTAAAATACTTATTCAATATTACTTTAGTAGGATTCAGTACAGTACTTATAGTTATGCCAAGTACAAATTACTACCAATTCGCCACTGACTCATTTATTTGAATGATTTTCATTGTGACTTGGAGTCCAAATGGTGTACGGTGAGCCATGATCAGAAACAAACGGAAAAGTAATAAGAAATCAAAGTTAAAAAAAAAAAAAAAAGCCAGGTGTGAGAATAACTATCGTAAGGTAAAGGAGAAGAAAAAGTTATATGTTTTCGTTTCGGGGGAGAAGGAAAAAGAAATTTCACTGCATGTGTATGAGGTATGTGCTTGATAGCTGTCTTTCAAGTGAGCAATGGTCAAATTCATATTAATGGAGATATTACTTAAATTATTAAGATATAAATGAAAAATAAAACAATACAAGAGGAAAATTTCTACGCGAATAATTTAGAATGAGAAAAACGGCAAAACGTTTTAAAACCATCAACAACAAAAGTTTTTAAGCAGAATAATATCATTATCTCATCGATTCGGGAAAATCTGAGAGAAATGATTACAAGTTGCAAAAAAAGTGATATCAAGAATAAAAACCCAAAGACAATCATTGTAAGGAGCGAAAAGACGAAAAATTATTCATTCGATGACGAAGAGAATATAATATTTAAAAAGGAATCTATGTCCAAGGAATCTGGTAAAAAAAAGAAAATGGCAAAGACTAAGGGGGTGAAACTTCACGTCATAATACTCAGAATGATAAGTTAGAGAGTTGCTGTCAATGACAAAGACGAGACTTGAAGTCTGTTACTAAATTCACACATATCAGTAAAATACATTAGTGACAGAAGTTGAAAACTGAAAACGAAGAATTTAGCAAAACCGGAACGGTATTTGGAAGCCTCTGTTTTCAGTGTTAAGACAATTTTCTGTTATAAAGGTGAATTTTTAATGAACAACAATTCAATCACGACATCGTGTATGCTTTCTTAGAGATAAACTTTTAATACATACATAAAAAAAATTAGTAGAATAACCAAAGATTTGGAAGGACCATAGGTTGAAATACTAATTCAGAAAAGACAAAACTGATACTTTGCAAGGGTAGACTATGACCAAAATTCAAGATACTCAGATGACACGAAATTATAGAAAATAATTTCAGGGGAAAATGACTCATCAGAACAATATTTAGACAGGAATCCATATGCCAAAAATATGGTACAAATTCTTAGATTTCAAAAGCTGTGACTCTGAAATCTAAGACCAGAGAGATGAATCACGGCATAAAATGATCAGAAATTGGTAACAAATACAAGTTTTTAGAGCTGAATATATCCACTGTAGAAGCAGGTGTGACAATTTGATAAGTTTTTTTCAAATTAGAGAATCTGGGAAATGAGCTGGAAATATGTATAAGGGAACTAGCATGGCCAATGTACGGTAAAGACCGCAGATTGAAAGACCCTGATCCGAGAAAGATGAAAGCTGATGATTTCCCAGCGCACAAAATCAAGACAAATGTGCGAAGAGGAAGAAAAGCATAAAATAAATTCAAAATAAATGAGAAATTCTTATTTTAAACACCCCTCGCCCCCCCAAAAAAAAAAAAAATTAATACCGTACTGAAAAAATTAACACCGAGCAACCAGAACACAACATTATCTTATATTCCTTATTTTTCAAGAGACTCACAAACAAGAATATGACCAAATGAGCCTTGAACCTCATTAACACCCGAACATACGAGAAATTGACAAACATGACGTCAAAACTTCAAGAATAATCCTACAAAATATTCAAAACATAAACACACATAACACATTCGACTTTTTGTAACTCGCAATATTGCATCAAAGTCAGCCTAGGAAAAATCCAAACGTGAAACTAAATTTACAACCCGAAAATATATAAAAAAAAAAGATCAACAAAATCCAAGCTAAATGAAAATCTCTCGCATCAAAAGTCAAAATAAGGAATACAGATGTGTAAATAGTGAGGCAGTAACGATCTTAGTGGTTGGTCGGTGAAGGTGAGTAAATGCTTATGTGTGGATTTCTGTACTTTTCATAGCCATCAGAGACCTTAGTTTTTAGGTAGTGTAATCAGCACCAATTAAGGAATATCTAAGTATGAGAGATCAAATACTGAATGTGGTGTAGCGAATCAGGATTATGTCCTAAGTAACTGAACAGTTAATAAAAAATACTTAAATACAGATAAGCTATGAAGGTTTGTATACAACGACCCAATCAATAAGGCTAAACTACTAATATGAGTTATCATATTTACTAACAAAATTATTTGCTAAAGACATTACAGGCTTTGATTAACATAGCTTAAATGGACATCTCTTTAACGAAGAAGTTCAACGCACATCTTGACACAGTAAAGTCTCAACATTGAAAAAGCCACTCTTAGAATTAAAAAGATCCCGAGAAAGCTTCAATAATAAACTCAACATTTAACTTTTCCAAAAAAAAAAAAAAAAAAAAAAAAAAAAAACAATGTTTGGACAAAATTTGACCCAAGATTACGGGTTCCTTGAGTAATCTTTATATTTGTTAAAATATAACTGTAGGCTCCTACTGATTACACATACCTAAATAGTGAACTTTTTTCGAAAGTATGTAAACCTGTAACAACAAAATATTCTTCCCTGAAAAACACGTGCTAAACCAAATCAAAACATGAAGAAAATAAACATACTCGTAATTTCGTATTTTTTTGTTTCACATAGAATATTCTCCCTGACAAAAACTAAAAAGATATGTTAATGTCATTTACCTCTGTGCTGTATACGAAAGAATTCGCGTTCCCGTCCATTTCAGAGTCTTTTATCACTGATGGAAGTTCAGGACTGAGAGAGCCACGTATCACCACACTTAGAGAAAAGACGGAACTGAGATTTTTGTTGTTGTTGTTTAGGATTAAGCTGGCTTTATGCCAGCACGGGCTCTTGCTCATAGAGCAGCCCGTAGGTCATTTGAATATTTTGGATGTGGAAAGGTGATTTTTTAAGGATATGAGGTGAGCCTTTATTTATGATTCTATGGGTTATGCACGTGAAATGGTATGATTTGAAAAGGAAAGGAAAGGTGAACAGGCAAGGTTACAAACCCCTTTAAACCCTAAGGTACCCATTAGTAGGAGATAAAGATCGATAGTAGCGAGTCCTGGCGAGTCAGAGATAGCCAGTAAGGAAAACGAAAAATTTATAGTCGTAGAAAAACGGAAAAAAAAAAGCACATTAATCTATGGAGTTCAAGTACCATATTTCACTTAACGACAATAGCATAAACAGCGCCGATCGTTAGTGATAGAGATTCGGCGAGAGAAAAACGAAATATTATAAGTTCTAGAGAAAGCAAAACAAAAGTAAACAACAGCTTAAGCGGTAGTTTGAGTGACAGTTGAAATATTCGGTCGTTAGACGTGAGGCGGCCGAAAAAACGGAGGGGAAAGGAGGATTGTTTAGTAAAAGAAAAAGCAGTTAATGCTATAACAGCACTTTTCTCGAAGGAGGTCATCTGGAACTGATCTCTAGGTCCAACAGAACGTGGACGAGCTCAGAGAACAGTTGATGATCGTTCTATTGCAGAATGGGTTATTGCCTTCGAGGAGTTCTGAATCGAAATTCAGATTGGAGGAAATCATCTGGGAGGGAGATCTCAAAGTTGAGGGCTTCCTGGAAGATCTCTGTAAACAGTCGGTCGTTGTAGTAATGGTTGTTGAGTAGAACTCTGTGAATGAACATTTTGAATTCGTCGTAGGTCATCAGGAGCTTGTGAATTCCTTGTTCTCCTACGAACCGGAATTCACTTCCAGAGGCGACTGATCTGAGTTTCGGTTTGCAGGTCTGGATTTCCATGTCTTGCTTAACTGGGAACTCCTCTGTTTGTGTTCCAGCTTCGGCATACAAAGCGGGAGCTTCTGTGATTGTCTCGACCTGCATATCTTCAACTGGTTGTTCTGGTTGTTCTGTCTGAGTTCCTGCTTCAACACGAGCAGGAGTCGACGTCGTCGGCGATGCGAAGGCTGGGGGAATAACCTGAGGGGTGGGGGGGATTGACTGAGGGGTTGAGGGAATATCCTTAGGGGTCGGGGGGGTTGGAAGGGGTTTGGGAATTGGAGGCTGGAGGGAGAAAGGAAAGGTGAGGGTTTGGGGATATAATGACGTGGTTTTTGGTCAAAAGGATGAGGAGTTTGAGGTGGAGGAGGTAGGTTGGTCCTGGGATCAATCCTTGGTTGGCTTGGAGGTCGTCTTGGGGGCGGCTGGCGGTCTTGAGGTCTTGCAGGTGGTGGAGTTATGCCCTTTATCCTCCAGATCTTCTCCAGTCTGACAGGGCATCCTCTGAACCATGCATGGTGCGACTGGTGACAGTTGGGGCATCGGGCAACAGTGTGGCCCTTTGATTTGAATTTCTGGAGGCAGACGTCAGTTTCATGTTTCATGCTGCATATTCCGCAGACGTGGTGGGAAGTACATTCTCTCCTGTGGTGTCCGTACTTCTGGCACTTGAAACATCGTAGTGGCTCAGGAACAAAGGCTTCTATGTGGTAGGTGCCGAGGATTCCGAGATCGATGAAGGGAGGGATATTACCCTTAAATGTTGCCTCCACCTTCAGGGTTTCCTCAGTCGTAGTTGCGTCTTTCTTTACTGTGCATCGTGATGCACTCAGGATATTGGGTAGCTGGAGAATTCTTTCAATGGGAATGTATCTCGGGACTTTACAAATCATCCCTTTTGCGATTTTATCTGCAGGATCTAGGAGAAGGCAGGAGGGGTCGTTGCTGAGGAGGTCGGCTGAATGCTGGTCTTTAGGGGAAATTATAAATTCCCCTTTCAGATTAGGTCTGGCATGTAGTTTTGCTTCGGGATGTTTATTCTCCAATGCTAAAACGGCTGCATATGACGATTGGCCTTGCGATGCTATTGCCTTGAACTTGGGCAGTGTGGAGGAGGAGTTTGCAGGGGTCGAAGTTTGAGGTGTCGAAGGCCCAGGGACGTTGATGATGGTCTTCAAAGCTTTCTTCCGCTTCTTCTGTACCATCTGAAAGCCCTGTTCGTCAGGGGAGGGCAGGTCCACCAGCGAGGGGTCGGGAGACGATGGACGCTTCTCTGCCATGAGAGAAGAGCTCAAAAAATACGTTCTCAAAAGTCTATAAATAACGACAAAAGTGTTACGCAAGACGAGATTTTTGACAATTCTGGCCTATTTATGACGGCAGGACTCGGAAGGAGGCGGGGTTGAAATATCCTTAATCCTTAGACCAGTGGCTACCCAAGATGCTATTCACGTTACGGAATTCTTTTCAGCCGCTTGCCCGCCCATCTCGACCATTTCTAGCACTGTTTGACCTGTAATAAAAGTAAATTACTTATAGACAAAAAAGAAACTTGTTTCATAGATGCACCAAGCTAAATAAATGGACATACCATGATTAGAAATTATAAAAAAAGAACAATAGCTGAATATTGTATATAATAAATTCATTCCTGTATCCATCTCTTGGGAATGATTCATGCAGAAGCAAGACGATGTGAGTAAATGACTGAGTGGCCTAATTGGCTGGGCCAGGTAGGCCTCTTGAAGACAATTGGTCAATCCATATAAATCTCTTTCTGCCCCGCCCCCTTCCAGCCTGTCATAGGCTGACAATATAGAAGAAAAACAAGCATGTTCACCCTATGTTTCCGTTTAAGTAATGAATGATAGCGTTTAAATATGCCTGTGTGTGTATGTGTGTGTGTTGGTGCATGTATATGAATGCAGGTATGTGTGTAAGTATTTTGTAATGTATAAATGTCCTAATTTTTAGTTTGCGTAGATAGTAAAAGAGTTTGTTATAGAGGTTATCATATAATATCGACATAAAAGCGCAGGTTCTAGAATCGTTTGACGATCAAACACTTTATGATATTGCAATATACAAGTCTCAATCCCACAAGGATATGTTGATTATATGTATGCGTATTATTTGCCAATATTAAGAGGTTTCTCTATCCAGCTTCTGTATTTATTCCATGCAGGTGTTTAAACGTGTAAGGACAAGGATTAATGTAGAAATATTGCGATAATTGTACATTTAGTTGATTTGTTTAAATTCGACTGGCCGCCTACGATACTTTACCGAATGCCGAGGATCGCTATACTTTCATATCAATTATCATAAAATTACACCGTTTGAAAATTAAATTAAGTAACGGAAGATATATTTTTTACCGGTACTTAGTTGACGAATTCTCGTTCATAAGGGTAAATATTGGCTTATCAATGTACTCACCCACGTGCTTGCGTGTGTGTCCATATGTATACTATAAATGTATATAATATATTATAAAATGTTCAATCGTGTTATTGTTTAAGAACGGAATTTTATGCTGAGACGGGCCCTTGCTTTTGGATAGCCGTAGATTGAAAATGACATTGAGAAAGAACGCTTTTGGCAGCAAAACATGTCCTTCGATGGGGCTTACTTGGGTTGGCGGTTGGTCCTTGAAAAATTAAGACCTTGAGTTAACCCTTCTCTGTTACTGTGACTTTGTTGGTCCTGGTGGTCTCCTGATGCAAGATTCTAGTATTTTCCTTTAGTTTTTTTTTTTTTTAGTTTTTTTACATTAATTCTAATGTCCAGTTACTACAAATGTACGAAGATCACCAACAATAACATTTCACTGCAATGATCTTCATCATTACATTAATATGAAATTACTCGTGGTTTTAGTGATATGAAAAATACATTTCTAATCAGATGTTAGTGCATAGCACGTTTCACTTTTGGGGGAACCTATATGATATATTTTGTGTATTTTGCAAGTTCAAGTTTCATTTATCAAAATTCTTTCAGTTACAAATTAATGTAGTTGTGCCAAATATGAATATATACAGTAAATGAAGAATTAGCGTAATTTTCCATATTCAAATGAATCAATCCATAGTTGTTTGCTTGCACTGGAATTAAATGTTTTAGGTATTTTCATTACTGCCTCATTGGCAGTGTCCTTGGCATTATCACGTTTGCTCTCAAGGACACTTGGAGTTTCTGCAAATCGACAGTCAGAATGCAAATAAAGAGGTTAATCAGTGTGCTCTCTCATCGCTCTCTCACACTGTATATACTAACATACTAAACATCAATACCACTAAGTAAAAATACAAAAAAAGACAATATATATTATATATATATATATATATATATATATATATTATATTATATATATTATATTAATATATATATGTGTGTGTGTGTGTGTGTGTGTGTGTGTGTGTGTGTGTGTGTAGAGCTAGGAATATAGCTCTAAAAGAAAACATTTATCACATCCCTGTGTTATGAGCTGTTTATCTCTTATTCCCACAAAACATAACTGTCATTGAGAGAACATTACCCTTATATTTAGAGTGCTGCAGAAGCACCAATATGCTCTGATATATCTGAATTTGAAAACAAAATTATAGATTTTGATTTTTTAAATTTTTGACAAGTTTTGTTCTTGATATGCATATTGCGTACAAGCAATTTTTAAATTGTGAAGATTGTGTGGTAACCAAAAGGATTCGTAAATATCAATGTTAGAAAGTATATGGATTAAAAAAAATTATATTCCTAGGAAACACTTATCAATTTATTGTCAGATAGTTTTAAAAAATCAAACAAAAATCACATGACTTCAATTTTTTTTTTGTCTTGAACAGACTCCACTAATTTATAAACCAAGACGTTAACCTGATATTTGAATAAACAGAAAAAAGTATATATATAAGAAAGAATACAAGGATTGAAAGTCCAGGAGAGATAGAAAAAGCAAAGTAACAGATGTTTGAAGACGGTTAAACGGGTATCTTAATTAATCCGCTGTTTTCCAACAATCTATTGCTGATGTGGTACAACGGCTTTTGCAGGATTAAAACCCTTAATTCGATGGGACCTACCTGGGTCGACCCTGGCTGGGACCCAGGGTCTGAATTATACCCTGAGTTGACCATTCTCTGTAGACGCAATGTACTCGGATTCCCACGCACCCGGTAAAGGCGTATTCCAGAATCTTCCTTTCTGTCAGAAAACTACCCTTTCGAAAAATGGCCCTTCTCATTTCATGATGATGACGAAACTGTCAACCAATAAGAAAAATTAAAGCGTTTTATGACATTTCAAAACCATGACTTTTTATTTCACAATGTGAATGATGTTCCAGATCACATGTGTGAGGAAATTAATTTGTTTATTTTCAGTTTTCTTAAATCATCATAGTTTTTCAGGTTTTGTGTACTCAATCCCCACACGTTAATATTTTTTTATAAAAATCATTACTGCTTTTGGGGCTATCTTATTTCATTACTACGGCGAGTATTCCTGTTAGTTCACTCTACACTACACTTCTATATTCAAAACTAATGGGGAATTATGTAGAGACAGCAGAAAGAAAAACTAACATAAGTTTGTTTAACATAACGACAGGCTATCACCGAGTTCATGAGTATCGATTCGTTAATTGCCGTTTTCTTACAACAACGAATCATTAGAGCTGGTTACAGTAACTGCCCATCTTGTTATTTCAAAAAATGAACGTACTGATGTAATTTCCAGTTTATTTTCTAGTATTTGAAGTGTTTAGAAGAATGGAGGTCGTTCATTCCTAGTAAATAACTAAAAAGATTTGACATCATCGAAAAACTGTCATAAAAAACAAGCTAATGTATTAAGATGAAAACTGTCCTCCATTTATTTATTATTTTTTTTCCAATTCCATATCCTCAGATCTCTCCAGCGTTGTTGTGATATGACACGGACTTATCGTTTATTTCATTGAAGAATAATCACACGACCAGCCGAATAGTAGACCAATAAGGGACCAGTACCTAACTGGCTGATTTTTTTTTCACCCTCCGCAGTTTTTAGGAAATTATACATTTACAGTTGCTTACAATTTGTAATGTTTGTATCATACATTACAAAC